>NW_026645805.1:300000-442843 GCF_949987535.1 Balaenoptera acutorostrata | reverse complement strand
TAGGGTACGCGTTAGGGTGAGGGTAGTTATTAAACCTATCCCACTCTCTAGATACCCCTTAGCACGTAAAGGAATATTATTTGGGGGTCCAGCCATGGAGAAGAGTTTAGACACGAGGAGAAGATAAGGAACACACCCATTATCAAGAAATCACATTAGGATTCTCTTTTTAACCTGTTCCTTAAAACACTAGTGCTTAGGAAATCTATTGGAGGCAGAAGCCGTCAAGGGTAGCTTAGGGTTAGGGTTAGGGTTAGGGTGAGGGTTAGGGTACGGATTAGGGTACGGGTTCGGGGAGGGGTACGGGTAGGGCGTAGGGTATGGGTTAGGGTTAGGGTTAGGGTTAGTGTTAGGGCTAGGGCTCGGTTTAGGGTACGGGTTAGGATTAGGGTTCACGTTAGGGTTAGGGTAGGGGTTAGGGTTAGGGTACGCGTTAGGGTGAGGGTAGTTATTAAACCTATCCCACTCTCTAGATACCCCTTAGCACGTAAAGGAATATTATTTGGGGGTCCAGCCATGGAGAAGAGTTTAGACACGAGGAGAAGATAAGGAACACACCCATTATCAAGAAATCACATTAGGATTCTCTTTTTAACCTGTTCCTTAAAACAGTAGTGCTTAGTAAATCTATTGGAGGCAGAAGCAGTCAAGGGTATCTTAGGGTTAGGGTTAGGGTTAGCGTGAGGATTAGGGTACGGCTTAGGGTACGGGTTGGGGGAGGGGTTCGGGTAGTGCGTAGGGTATGGCTTAGGGTGAGGGTTAGGGTTAGTGTTAGGGTTAGGGCTCGGTTTAGGGTACGGGTTAGGATTAGGGTACGCGTTAGGGTTAGGGTAGGGGTTAGGGTTAGGGTACGCTTTTGGGTGAGGGTAGTTATTAAACCTATCCCACTCTCTAGATACCCCTTAGCACGTAAAGGAATATTATTTGGGGGTCCAGCCATGGAGAAGAGTTTAGACACTAGGAGAAGATAAGGAACACACCCATTATCAAGAAATCACAATATGATTCTCTTTTTAAACTGTTCCTTAAAACACTAGTGCTTAGGAAATCTATTGGAGGCAGAAGCAGTCAAGGGTAGCTTAGGGTTAGGGTTAGGGTTAGGGAGAGGGTTGGGTACGGCTTAGGGTGCGGGTTCGGGGAAGGGATCGGGTAGGGCGTAGGGTATGGGTTAGGGTTAGGGTTAGGGTTAGTGTTAGGGTTAGGGCTCGGTTTAGGGTACGGGTTAGGATTAGGGTACGCGTTAGTGTTAGGGTAGGGGTTAGGGTTAGAGTACGCGATTGGGTGAGGTTAGTTATTAAACCTATCCCACTCTCTAGATACCCCTTAGCATGTAAAGGAATATTATTTGGGGGTCCAGCCATGGAGAAGAGTTTAGACACTAGGAGAAGATAAGGAACACACCCATTATCAAGAAATCACATTAGGATTCTCTTTTTAACCTGTTCCTTAAAACACTAGTGCTTAGGAAATCTATTGGAGGCAGAAGCAGTCAAGGGTAGCTTAGGGTTAGGGTTAGGGTTAGATTGAGGGTTAGGCTATGGCTTAGGGTACGGGTTCGGGGAGGGGTTCGGGTAGGGCGTAGGGTATGGGTTAGGGTTAGGGTTTGGGTTAGTGTTAGGGTTAGGGCTCGGTTTAGGGTACGGGTTAGGATTAGGGTACGCGTTAGGGTTAGGGTAGGGGTTAGGGTTAGGGTACGCGTTAGGGTGAGGGTAGTTATTAAACCTCTCCCTCTCTCTAGATACCCCATAGCACGTAAAGGAATATTATTTGGGGGTCCAGCCATGGAGAAGAGTTTAGACACTAGGAGAAGATAAGGAACACACCCATTATCAAGAAATCACATTAGGATTCTCTTTTTAAACTGTTCCTTAAAACACTAGTGCTTAGGAAATCTATTGGAGGCAGAAGCAGTCAAGGGTAGCTTAGGGTTAGGGTTAGGGTTAGGGTGAGGTTTAGGGTATGGCTTAGGGTACGGGTTCGGGGAGGGGTTCGGGTAGGGCGTAGGGTATGGGTTAGGGTTAGGGTTAGGGTTAGTGTTAGGGTTAGGGCTCGGTTTAGGGTACGGGTTAGGATTAGGGTACGCGTTAGGGTTAGGGTAGGGGTTAGGGTTAGGGTACGCGTTAGGGTGAGAGTAGTTATTAAACCTATCACACTCTCTAGATACCCCTTAGCACGTAAAGGAATATTATTTGGGGGTCCAGCCATGGAGAAGAGTTTAGACACGAGGAGAAGATAAGGAACACACCCATTATCAAGAAATCACATTAGGATTCTCTTTTTAACCTGTTCCTTAAAACACTAGTGCTTAGGAAATCTATTGGAGGCAGAAGCCGTCAAGGGTAGCTTAGGTTTAGGGTTAGGGTTAGGGTGAGGGTTATGGTACGGCTTAGGGTACGGGTTCAGGGAGGGGTTCCGGTAGGGCGTAGGGTATGGGTTAGGGTTAGGGTTAGGGTTAGTGTTAGGTTTAGGGCTCGGTTTAGGGTACGGGTTAGGATTAGGGTACGCGTTAGTGTTAGGGTAGGTGTTAGGGTTAGGGTACGCGATAGGGTGAGGTTAGTTATTAAACCTATCCCACTCTCTAGATACCCCTTAGCACGTAAAGGAATATTATTTGGGGTTCCAGCCATGGAGAAGAGTTTAGACACGAGGAGAAGATAAGGAACACACCCATTATCAAGAAATCACATTAGGATTCTCTTTTTAACCTGTTCCTTAAAACACTAGTGCTTAGGAAATCTATTGGAGGCAGAAGCAGTCAAGGGTAGCTTAGGGTTAGGGTTAGGGTTAGATTGAGGGTTAGGGTACGGCTTAGTGTACGGGTTCGGGGACGGGTTCGGGTAGGGCGTAGGGTATGGGTTAGGGTTAGGGTTAGGGTTAGTGTTAGGGTTAGGGCTCGGTTTAGGTTAGGGGTTAGGATTAGGGTAAGGGTTAGGGTTAGGGTAGGGGTTTGCGTTAGGGTACGCGTTAGGGTGAGGGTAGTTATTAAACCTCTCCCTCTCTCTAGATACCCCTTAGCACGTAAAGGAATATTATTTGGGGGTCCAGCCATGGAGAAGAGTTTAGACACGAGGAGAAGATAAGGAACACACCCATTATCAAGAAATGACTTTAGGATTCTCTTTTTAACCTGTTCCTTAAAACACTAGTGCTTAGGTAATCTATTGGAGGCAGAAGCCGTCAAGGGTAGCTTAGGTTTAGGGTTAGGGTTAAGGTGAGGGTTAGGGTAGGGCTTAGGGTACGGGTTCAGGGAGGGTCTCGGGTAGGGCGTAGGGTATGGGTTAGGGTTAGGTTTAGTGTTAGGGTTAAGGCTCGGTTTAGGGTACGGGTTAGGATTAGGGTACGCGTTAGGGTTAGGGTAGGTGTTAGGGTTAGGATACGCGTTAGGGTGAGGGTAGTTATTAAACCTATCCCACTCTCTAGATACCCCTTAGCACGTAAAGGAATATTATTTGGGGGTCCAGCCATGGAGAAGAGTTTAGACACTAGGAGAAGATAAGGAACACACCCATTATCAAGAAATCACATTAGGATTCTCTTTTTAACCTGTTCCTTAAAACACTAGTGCTTAGGGAATCTATTGGAGGCAGAAGCAGTCAAGGGTAGCTTAGGGTTAGGGTTAGGGTTAGGGTGAGGGTTAGGGTATGGCTTAGGGTATGGGTTCGGGGAGGGGTTCGGGTAGGGCGTAGGGTATGGGTTAGGGTTAGGGTTAGGGTTAGTGTTAGGGTTAGGGCTCGGTTTAGGCTACGGGTTAGGATTAGGGTACGCATTAGGGTTAGGGTAGGGGTTAGGGTTAGGGTACGCGTTAGGGTGAGGGTAGTTATTAAACCTATCCCACTCTCTAGATACCCCTTAGCACGTAAAGGAATATTATTTGGGGGTCCAGCCATGGAGAAGAGTTTAGACACGAGGAGAAGATAAGGAACACACCCATTATCACGAAATCACATTAGGATTCTCTTTTTAACCTGTTCCTTAAAACACTAGTGCTTAGGAAATCTATTGGAGGCAGAAGCCGTCAAGGGTAGCTTAGGGTTAGGCTTAGGGTTAGGGTGAGGGTTAGGGTACGGCTTAGGGTACGGGTTCGGGGAGGGGTTCGGGTAGGGCGTAGGGTATGGGTTAGGGTTAGGGTTAGGGTTAGTGTTAGGGTTAGGGCTCGGTTTAGGGTACGGGTTAGGATTAGGGTACGCGTTAGGGTTAGGGTAGGGGTTAGGGTTAGGGTACGCGTTAGGGTGAGGGTAGTTATTAAACCTCTCCCTCTCTCTAGATACCCCTTAGCACGTAAAGGAATATTATTTGGGGGTCCAGCCATGGAGAAGAGTTTAGACACTAGGAGAAGATAAGGAACACACCCATTATCATGAAATCACATTAGGATTCTCTTTTTAACCTGTTCCTTAAAACACTAGTGCTTAGGGAATCTACTGGAGGCAGAAGCAGTCAAGGGTAGCTTAGGGTTAGGGTTAGGGTTAGGGTGAGGGTTAGGGTATGGCTTAGGGTACGGGTTAGGGGAGGGGTTCGGGTAGGGCATAGGGTATGGGTTAGGGTTAGGGTTAGGGTTAGTGTTAGGGTTAGGGCTCGGTTTAGGGTACGTGTTAGGATTAGGGTACGCATTAGGGTTAGGGTAGGGGTTAGGGTTAGGGTATGCGTTAGGGTGAGGGTAGATATTAAACCTATCCCACTATCTAGATACCCCTTAGCACGTAAAGGAATATTATTTGGGGGTCCAGCCATGGAGAAGAGTTTAGACACGAGGAGAAGATAAGGAACACACCCATTATCAAGAAATCACATTAGGATTCTCTTTTTAACCTGTTCCTTAAAACACTAGTGCTTAGGAAATCTATTGGAGGCAGAAGCCGTCAAGGGTAGCTTAGGTTTAGGGTTAGGGTTAGGGTGAGGGTTATGGTACGGCTTAGGGTACGGGTTCAGGGAGGGGTTCCGGTAGGGCGTAGGGTATGGGTTAGGGTTAGGGTTAGGGTTAGTGTTAGGTTTAGGGCTCGGTTTAGGGTACGGGTTAGGATTAGGGTACGCGTTAGTGTTAGGGTAGGGGTTAGGGTTAGGGTACGCGATAGGGTGAGGTTAGTTATTAAACCTATCCCACTCTCTAGATACCCCTTAGCACGTAAAGGAATATTATTTGGGGGTCCAGCCATGGAGAAGAGTTTAGACACGAGGAGAAGATAAGGAACACACCCATTATCAAGAAATCACTTTAGGATTCTCTTTTTAACCTGTTCCTTAAAACACTAGTGCTTAGGAAATCTATTGGAGGCAGAAGCAGTCAAGGGTAGCTTAGGGTTAGGGTTAGGGTTAGATTGAGGGTTAGGGTACGGCTTAGTGTACGGGTTCGGGGACGGGTTCGGGTAGGGCGTAGGGTATGGGTTAGGGTTAGGGTTAGGGTTAGTGTTAGGGTTAGGGCTCGGTTTAGGGTACGGGTTAGGATTAGGGTAAGGGTTAGGGTTAGGGTAGGGGTTTGCGTTAGGGTACGCGTTAGGGTGAGGGTAGTTATTAAACCTCTCCCTCTCTCTAGATACCCCTTAGCACGTAAAGGAATATTATTTGGGGGTCCAGCCATGGAGAAGAGTTTAGACACGAGGAGAAGATAAGGAACACACCCATTATCAAGAAATCACTTTAGGATTCTCTTTTTAACCTGTTCCTTAAAACACTAGTGCTTAGGTAATCTATTGGAGGCAGAAGCCGTCAAGGGTAGCTTAGGTTTAGGGTTAGGGTTAAGGTGAGGGTTAGGGTAGGGCTTAGGGTACGGGTTCAGGGAGGGTCTCGGGTAGGGCGTAGGGTATGGGTTAGGGTTAGGTTTAGTGTTAGGGTTAAGGCTCGGTTTAGGGTACGGGTTAGGATTAGGGTACGCGTTAGGGTTAGGGTAGGTGTTAGGGTTAGGATACGCGTTAGGGTGAGGGTAGTTATTAAACCTATCCCACTCTCTAGATACCCCTTAGCACGTAAAGGAATATTATTTGGGGGTCCAGCCATGGAGAAGAGTTTAGACACTAGGAGAAGATAAGGAACACACCCATTATCAAGAAATCACATTAGGATTCTCTTTTTAACCTGTTCCTTAAAACACTAGTGCTTAGGGAATCTATTGGAGGCAGAAGCAGTCAAGGGTAGCTTAGGGTTAGGGTTAGGGTTAGGGTGAGGGTTAGGGTATGGCTTAGGGTATGGGTTCGGGGAGGGGTTCGGGTAGGGCGTAGGGTATGGGTTAGGGTTAGGGTTAGGGTTAGTGTTAGGGTTAGGGCTCGGTTTAGGGTACGGGTTAGGATTAGGGTACGCATTAGGGTTAGGGTAGGGGTTAGGGTTAGGGTACGCGTTAGGGTGAGGGTAGTTATTAAACCTATCCCACTCTCTAGATACCCCTTAGCACGTAAAGGAATATTATTTGGGGGTCCAGCCATGGAGAAGAGTTTAGACACGAGGAGAAGATAAGGAACACACCCATTATCACGAAATCACATTAGGATTCTCTTTTTAACCTGTTCCTTAAAACACTAGTGCTTAGGAAATCTATTGGAGGCAGAAGCCGTCAAGGGTAGCTTAGGGTTAGGCTTAGGGTTAGGGTGAGGGTTAGGGTACGGCTTAGGGTACGGGTTCGGGGAGGGGTTCGGGTAGGGCGTAGGGTATGGGTTAGGGTTAGGGTTAGGGTTAGTGTTAGGGTTAGGGCTCGGTTTAGGGTACGGGTTAGGATTAGGGTACGCGTTAGGGTTAGGGTAGGGGTTAGGGTTAGGGTACGCGTTAGGGTGAGGGTAGTTATTAAACCTCTCCCTCTCTCTAGATACCCCTTAGCACGTAAAGGAATATTATTTGGGGGTCCAGCCATGGAGAAGAGTTTAGACACTAGGAGAAGATAAGGAACACACCCATTATCATGAAATCACATTAGGATTCTCTTTTTAACCTGTTCCTTAAAACACTAGTGCTTAGGGAATCTACTGGAGGCAGAAGCAGTCAAGGGTAGCTTAGGGTTAGGGTTAGGGTTAGGGTGAGGGTTAGGGTATGGCTTAGGGTACGGGTTAGGGGAGGGGTTCGGGTAGGGCATAGGGTATGGGTTAGGGTTAGGGTTAGGGTTAGTGTTAGGGTTAGGGCTCGGTTTAGGGTACGTGTTAGGATTAGGGTACGCATTAGGGTTAGGGTAGGGGTTAGGGTTAGGGTATGCGTTAGGGTGAGGGTAGATATTAAACCTATCCCACTATCTAGATACCCCTTCGCACGTAAAGGAATATTATTTCGGGGTCCAGCCATGGAGAAGAGTTTAGACACGAGGAGAAGATAAGGAACACACCCATTATCAAGAAATCACATTACGATTCTCTTTTTAACCTGTTTCTTAAAACACTAGTGTTTAGGAAATCTATTGGAGACAGAAGCCGTCAAGGGTAGTGTAGGTTTAGGGTTAGGGTTAGGGTGAGGGTTAGGGTACGGCTTAGGTTACGGGTTCAGGGAGGGGTTAGGGTAGGGCGTAGGGTATGGGTTAGGGTTAGGGTTAGGGTTAGTGTTAGGGTTAGGGCTCGGTTTAGGGTACGGGTTAGGATTAGGGTACGCGTTAGGGTTAGGGTAGTTATTAAACCTCTCCCTCTCTCTAGATACCCCTTAGCACGTAAAGGAATATTATTTGGGGGTCCAGCCATGGAGAAGAGTTTAGACACTAGGAGAAGATAAGGAACACACCCATTATCATGAAATCACATTAGGATTCTCTTTTTAACCTGTTCCTTAAAACACTAGTGCTTAGGGAATCTACTGGAGGCAGAAGCAGTCAAGGGTAGCTTAGGGTTAGGGTTAGGGTTAGGGTGAGGGTTAGGGTATGGCTTAGGGTACGGGTTCGGGGAGGGGTTCGGGTAGGGCATAGGGTATGGGTTAGGGTTAGGGTTAGGGTTAGTGTTAGGGTTAGGGCTCGGTTTAGGGTACGTGTTAGGTTTAGGGTACGCATTAGGGTTAGGGTAGGGGTTAGGGTTAGGGTATGCGTTAGGGTGAGGGTAGATATTAAACCTATCCCACTATCTAGATACCCCTTAGCACGTAAAGGAATATTATTTGGGGGTCCAGCCATGGAGAAGAGTTTAGACACTAGGAGAAGATAAGGAACACACCCATTATCAAGAAATCACAATATGATTCTCTTTTTAAACTGTTCCTTAAAACACTAGTGCTTAGGAAATCTATTGGATGCAGAAGCAGTCAACGGTAGCTTAGAGTTAGGGTTAGGGTTAGGGTGAGGATTAGGGTACGGCTTAGGGTATGGGTTCGGGTAGGGCGTAGGGTATGGGTTAGGTTTAGGGTTAGGGTTAGTGTTAGGTTTAGGGCTCGGTTTAGGGTACGGGTTAGGATTAGGGTACGCGTTAGTGTTAGGGTAGGGGTTAGGGTTAGGGTACGCGATAGGGTGAGGTTAGTTATTAAACCTATCCCACTCTCTAGATACCCCTTAGCACGTAAAGGAATATTATTTGGGGGTCCAGCCATGGAGAAGAGTTTAGACACGAGGAGAAGATAAGGAACACACCCATTATCAAGAAATCACTTTAGGATTCTCTTTTTAACCTGTTCCTTAAAACACTAGTGCTTAGGAAATCTATTGGAGGCAGAAGCAGTCAAGGGT
This sequence comes from Balaenoptera acutorostrata, assembly GCF_949987535.1. Taxonomy (NCBI): domain Eukaryota; kingdom Metazoa; phylum Chordata; class Mammalia; order Artiodactyla; family Balaenopteridae; genus Balaenoptera; species Balaenoptera acutorostrata. The sequence continues at coordinate 434,232 of NW_026645805.1, read as the reverse complement.
AGCTTAGGGTTAGGGTTAGGGTTAGATTGAGGGTTAGGGTACGGCTTAGTGTACGGGTTCGGGGACGGGTTCGGGTAGGGCGTAGGGTATGGGTTAGGGTTAGGGTTAGGGTTAGTGTTAGGGTTAGGGCTCGGTTTAGGTTAGGGGTTAGGATTAGGGTAAGGGTTAGGGTTAGGGTAGGGGTTTGCGTTAGGGTACGCGTTAGGGTGAGGGTAGTTATTAAACCTCTCCCTCTCTCTAGATACCCCTTAGCACGTAAAGGAATATTATTTGGGGGTCCAGCCATGGAGAAGAGTTTAGACACGAGGAGAAGATAAGGAACACACCCATTATCAAGAAATCACTTAAGGATTCTCTTTTTAACCTGTTCCTTAAAACACTAGTGCTTAGGAAATCTATTGGAGGCAGAAGCCGTCAAGGGTAGCTTAGGTTTAGGGTTAGGGTTAAGGTGAGGGTTAGGGTAGGGCTTAGGGTACGGGTTCAGGGAGGGTCTCGTGTAGGGCGTAGGGTATGGGTTAGGGTTAGGTTTAGTGTTAGGGTTAAGGCTCGGTTTAGGGTACGGGTTAGGATTAGGTTACGCGTTAGGGTTAGGGTAGGTGTTAGGGTTAGGATACGCGTTAGGGTGAGGGTAGTTATTAAACCTATCCCACTCTCTAGATACCCCTTAGCACGTAAAGGAATATTATTTGGGGGTCCAGCCATGGAGAAGAGTTTAGACACTAGGAGAAGATAAGGAACACACCCATTATCAAGAAATCACATTAGGATTCTCTTTTTAACCTGTTCCTTAAAACACTAGTGCTTAGGGAATCTATTGGAGGCAGAAGCAGTCAAGGGTAGCTTAGGGTTAGGGTTAGGGTTAGGGTGAGGGTTAGGGTATGGCTTAGGGTATGGGTTCGGGGAGGGGTTCGGGTAGGGCGTAGGGTATGGGTTAGGGTTAGGGTTAGGGTTAGTGTTAGGGTTAGGGCTCGGTTTAGGGTACGGGTTAGGATTAGGGTACGCATTAGGGTTAGGGTAGGGGTTAGGGTTAGGGTACGCGTTAGGGTGAGGGTAGTTATTAAACCTATCCCACTCTCTAGATACCCCTTAGCACGTAAAGGAATATTATTTGGGGGTCCAGCCATGGAGAAGAGTTTAGACACTAGGAGAAGATAAGGAACACACCCATTATCACGAAATCACATTAGGATTCTCTTTTTAACCTGTTCCTTAAAACACTAGTGCTTAGGAAATCTATTGGAGGCAGAAGCCGTCAAGGGTAGCTTAGGGTTAGGCTTAGGGTTAGGGTGAGGGTTAGGGTACGGCTTAGGGTACGGGTTCGGGGAGGGGTTCGGGTAGGGCGTAGGGTATGGGTTAGGGTTAGGGTTAGGGTTAGTGTTAGGGTTAGGGCTCGGTTTAGGGTACGGGTTAGGATTAGGGTACGCGTTAGGTTTAGGGTAGGGGTTAGGGTTAGGGTACGCGTTAGGGTGAGGGTAGTTATTAAACCTCTCCCTCTCTCTAGATACCCCTTAGCACGTAAAGGAATATTATTTGGGGGTCCAGCCATGGAGAAGAGTTTAGACACTAGGAGAAGATAAGGAACACACCCATTATCATGCAATCACATTAGGATTCTCTTTTTAACCTGTTCCTTAAAACACTAGTGCTTAGGGAATCTACTGGAGGCAGAAGCAGTCAAGGGTAGCTTAGGGTTAGGGTTAGGGTTAGGGTGAGGGTTAGGGTATGGCTTAGGGTACGGGTTCGGGGAGGGGTTCGGGTAGGGCATAGGGTATGGGTTAGGGTTAGGGTTAGGGTTAGTGTTAGGGTTAGGGCTCGGTTTAGGGTACGTGTTAGGATTAGGGTACGCATTAGGGTTAGGGTAGGGGTTAGGGTTAGGGTATGCGTTAGGGTGAGGGTAGATATTAAACCTATCCCACTATCTAGATACCCCTTAGCACGTAAAGGAATATTATTTGGGGGTCCAGCCATGGAGAAGAGTTTAGACACGAGGAGAAGATAAGGAACACACCCATTATCAAGAAATCACATTACGATTCTCTTTTTAACCTGTTTCTTAAAACACTAGTGTTTAGGAAATCTATTGGAGACAGAAGCCGTCAAGGGTAGTGTAGGTTTAGGGTTAGGGTTAGGGTGAGGGTTAGGGTACGGCTTAGGTTACGGGTTCAGGGAGGGGTTCGGGTAGGGCGTAGGGTATGGGTTAGGGTTAGGGTTAGGGTTAGTGTTAGGGTTAGGGCTCGGTTTAGGGTACGGGTTAGGATTAGGGTACGCGTTAGGGTTAGGGTAGTTATTAAACCTCTCCCTCTCTCTAGATACCCCTTAGCACGTAAAGGAATATTATTTGGGGGTCCAGCCATGGAGAAGAGTTTAGACACTAGGAGAAGATAAGGAACACACCCATTATCATGAAATCACATTAGGATTCTCTTTTTAACCTGTTCCTTAAAACACTAGTGCTTAGGGAATCTACTGGAGGCAGAAGCAGTCAAGGGTAGCTTAGGGTTAGGGTTAGGGTTAGGGTGAGGGTTAGGGTATGGCTTAGGGTACGGGTTCGGGGAGGGGTTCGGGTAGGGCATAGGGTATGGGTTAGGGTTAGGGTTAGGGTTAGTGTTAGGGTTAGGGCTCGGTTTAGGGTACGTGTTAGGATTAGGGTACGCATTAGGGTTAGGGTAGGGGTTAGGGTTAGGGTATGCGTTAGGGTGAGGGTAGATATTAAACCTATCCCACTATCTAGATACCCCTTAGCACGTAAAGGAATATTATTTGGGGGTCCAGCCATGGAGAAGAGTTTAGACACGAGGAGAAGATAAGGAACACACCCATTATCAAGAAATCACATTACGATTCTCTTTTTAACCTGTTTCTTAAAACACTAGTGTTTAGGAAATCTATTGGAGACAGAAGCCGTCAAGGGTAGTGTAGGTTTAGGGTTAGGGTTAGGGTGAGGGTTAGGGTACGGCTTAGGTTACGGGTTCAGGGAGGGGTTCGGGTAGGGCGTAGGGTATGGGTTAGGGTTAGGGTTAGGGTTAGTGTTAGGGTTAGGGCTCGGTTTAGGGTACGGGTTAGGATTAGGGTACACGTTAGGGTTAGGGTAGGGTTTAGGGTTAGGATACGCATTAGGGTGAGGGTAGTTATTAAACCTATCCCACTCTCTAGATAGCACTTAGCACGTAAAGGAATATTATTTGGGGGTCCAGCCATGGAGAAGAGTTTAGACACTAGGAGAAGATAAGGAACACACCCATTATCACGAAATCACATTAGGATTCTCTTTTTAACCTGTTCCTTAAAACACTAGTGCTTAGGAAATCTATTGGAGGCAGAAGCCGTCAAGGGTAGCTTAGGGTTAGGCTTAGGGTTAGGGTGAGGGTTAGGGTACGGCTTAGGGTACGGGTTCGGGGAGGGGTTCGGGTAGGGCGTAGGGTATGGGTTAGGGTTAGGGTTAGGGTTAGTGTTAGGGTTAGGGCTCGGTTTAGGGTACGGGTTAGGATTAGGGTACGCGTTAGGTTTAGGGTAGGGGTTAGGGTTAGGGTACGCATTAGGGTGAGGGTAGTTATTAAACCTATCCCACTCTCTAGATAGCACTTAGCACGTAAAGGAATATTATTTGGGGGTCAAGCCATGGAGAAGAGTTTAGACACTAGGAGAAGATAAGGAACACACCCATTATCACGAAATCACATTAGGATTCTCTTTTTAACCTGTTCCTTAAAACACTAGTGCTTAGGAAATCTATTGGAGGCAGAAGCAGTCAAGGGTAGCTTAGGGTTAGGGTGAGGGTTAGGGTACGGCTTAGGGTACGGGTTCGGGGAGGCTTTCGGGTAGGGCGTAGGTTATGGGTTAGGGTTAGGGTTAGTGTTAGAGTTAGGGCTCGGTTTAGGGTACGGGTTAGGATTAGGGTATGCATTAGGGTTAGGGTAGGGGTTAGGGTTATGGTACGCGTTAGGGTGAGGGTAGTTATTAAACCTATCCCATTCTCTAGATACCCCTTAGCACGTAAAGGAATATTATTTGGGGGTCCAGCCATGGAGAAGAGTTTAGACACGAGGAGAAGATAAGGAACACACCCATTATCAAGGAATCACATTAGGATTCTCTTTTTAACCTGTTCCTTAAAAAACTAGTGCTTAGGAAATCTATTGGAGGCAGAAGCCGTCAAGGGTAGCTTAGGTTTAGGGTTAGGGTTAGGGTGAGGGTTAGGGTACGGGTTCAGTGAGGGGTTGGGTAGGGCGTAGGGTATGGGTTAGGGTTAGGGTTAGGGTTAGTGTTAGGGTTAGGGCTCGGTTTAGGGTACGGGTTAGGATTAGGGTACGCGTTAGTGTTAGGGTAGGGGTTAGGGTTAGGGTACGCGATAGGGTGAGGTTAGTTATTAAACCTATCCCACTCTCTAGATACCCCTTAGCACGTAAAGGAATATTATTTGGGGGTCCAGCCATGGAGAAGAGTTTAGACACTAGGAGAAGATAAGGAACACACCCATTATCAAGAAATCACATTAGGATTCTCTTTTTAACCTGTTTCTTAAAACACTAGTGTTTAGGAAATCTATTGGAGACAGAAGCCGTCAAGGGTAGTGTAGGTTTAGGGTTAGGGTTAGGGTGAGGGTTAGGGTACGGCTTAGGGTACGGGTTCAGGGAGGGGTTCGGGTAGGGCGTAGGGTATGGGTTAGTTTTAGGGTTAGGGTTAGTGTTAGGGTTAGGTCTCGGTTTAGGGTACGGGTTAGGATTAGGGTACGCGTTAGGGTTAGGGTAGGGGTTAGGGTTAGGGTACGCGTTAGGATAAGGGTAGTTATTAAACCTATCCCACTCTCTAGATACCCCTTAGCACGTAAAGTAATATTATTTGGGGGTCCAGCCATGGAGAAGAGTTTAGACACTAGGAGAAGATAAGGAACACACCCATTATCACGAAATCACATTAGGATTCTCTTTTTAAACTGTTCCTTAAAACACTAGTGCTTAGGAAATATATTGGAGGCAGAAGCAGTCAAGGGTAGCTTAGGGTTAGGTTTAGGGTTAGGGTGAGGATTAGGGTACGGCTTAGGGTACGGGTTCGGGGAAGGGTTCGGGTAGGGCGTAGGGTATGGGTTAGGGTTACGGTTAGGGTTAGTGTTAGGGTTAGGGCTCGGTTTAGGGTACGGCTTAGGATTAGGGTACGTGTTAGGGTTACGGTAGGGGTTTGGGTTAGGGTACGCGATAGGGTGAGGTTAGTTATTAAACCTATCCCACTCTCTAGATACCCCTTAGCACGTAAAGGAATATTATTTGGGGGTCCAGCCATGGAGAAGAGTTTAGACACTAGGAGAAGATAAGGAACACACCCATTATCAAGAAATCACTTTAGGATTCTCTTTTTAACCTGTTCCTTAAAACACTAGTGCTTAGGAAATCTATTGGAGGCAGAAGCAGTCAAGGGTAGCTTAGGGTTAGGGTTAGGGATAGGGTGAGGGTTAGGGTATGGCTTAGGGTACGGGTTCGGGGAGGTGTTCGGGTAGGGCGTAGGGTATGGGTTAGGGTTAGTGTTAGGGTTAGGGCTCGGTTTAGGGTACGGGTTAGGATTAGGGTACGCGTTAGGGTTAGGGTAGGGGATAGGGTTAGGGTACGCGATAGGGTGAGGGTAGTTATTAAACCTATCCCACTCTCTAGATACCCCTTAGCACGTAAAGGAATATTATTTGGGGGTCCAGCCATGGAGAAGAGTTTAGACACGAGGAGAAGATAAGGAACACACCCATTATCAAGAAATCACATTAGGATTCTCTTTTTAACCTGTTCCTTAAAACACTAGTGCTTAGGAAATCTATTGGAGGCAGAAGCAGTCAAGGGTAGCTTAGGGTTAGGGTTAGGGTTAGGGTGAGGGTTAGGGTATGGCTTAGGGTACGGGTTCGGGGAGGGGTTCGGGTAGGGCGTAGGGTATGGGTTAGGGTTAGGGTTAGGGTTAGTGTTAGGGTTAGGGCTCGGTTTAGGGTACGGGTTAGGATTAGGGTACGCGTTAGGGTTAGGGTAGGGGTTAGGGTTAGGGTACGCGTTAGGGTGAGGGTAGTTATTAAACCTCTCCCTCTCTCTAGATACCCCTTAGCACGTAAAGGAATATTATTTGGGGGTCCAGCCATGGAGAAGAGTTTAGACACTAGGAGAAGATAAGGAACACACCCATTATCATGAAATCACATTAGGATTCTCTTTTTAACCTGTTCCTTAAAACACTAGTGCTTAGGGAATCTACTGGAGGCAGAAGCAGTCAAGGGTAGCTTAGGGTTAGGGTTAGGGTTAGGGTGAGTGTTAGGGTATGGCTTAGGGTACGGGTTCGGGGAGGGGTTCGGGTAGGGCATAGGGTATGTGTTAGGGTTAGGGTTAGGGTTAGTGTTAGGGTTAGGGCTCGGTTTAGGGTACGTGTTAGGATTAGGGTACGCATTAGGGTTAGGGTAGGGGTTAGGGTTAGGGTATGCGTTAGGGTGAGGGTAGATATTAAACCTATCCCACTATCTAGATACCCCTTAGCACGTAAAGGAATATTATTTGGGGGTCCAGCCATGGAGAAGAGTTTAGACACGAGGAGAAGATAAGGAACACACCCATTATCAAGAAATCACATTACGATTCTCTTTTTAACCTGTTTCTTAAAACACTAGTGTTTAGGAAATCTATTGGAGACAGAAGCCGTCAAGGGTAGTGTAGGTTTAGGGTTAGGGTTAGGGTGAGGGTTAGGGTACGGCTTAGGTTACGGGTTCAGGGAGGGGTTCGGGTAGGGCGTAGGGTATGGGTTAGGGTTAGGGTTAGGGTTAGTGTTAGGGTTAGGGCTCGGTTTAGGGTACGGGTTAGGATTAGGGTACGCGTTAGGGTTAGGGTAGTTATTAAACCTCTCCCTCTCTCTAGATACCCCTTAGCACGTAAAGGAATATTATTTGGGGGTCCAGCCATGGAGAAGAGTTTAGACACTAGGAGAAGATAAGGAACACACCCATTATCATGAAATCACATTAGGATTCTCTTTTTAACCTGTTCCTTAAAACACTAGTGCTTAGGGAATCTACTGGAGGCAGAAGCAGTCAAGGGTAGCTTAGGGTTAGGGTTAGGGTTAGGGTGAGGGTTAGGGTATGGCTTAGGGTACGGGTTCGGGGAGGGGTTCGGGTAGGGCATAGGGTATGGGTTAGGGTTAGGGTTAGGGTTAGTGTTAGGGTTAGGGCTCGGTTTAGGGTACGTGTTAGGATTAGGGTACGCATTAGGGTTAGGGTAGGGGTTAGGGTTAGGGTATGCGTTAGGGTGAGGGTAGATATTAAACCTATCCCACTATCTAGATACCCCTTAGCACGTAAAGGAATATTATTTGGGGGTCCAGCCATGGAGAAGAGTTTAGACACGAGGAGAAGATAAGGAAAACACCCATTATCAAGAAATCACATTACGATTCTCTTTTTAACCTGTTTCTTAAAACACTAGTGTTTAGGAAATCTATTGGAGACAGAAGCCGTCAAGGGTAGTGTTAGTTTAGGGTTAGGGTTAGGGTGAGGGTTAGGGTACGGCTTAGGTTACGGGTTCAGGGCGGGGTTCGGGTAGGGCGTAGGGTATGGGTTAGGTTTAGGGTTAGGGTTAGTGTTAGGGTTAGGTCTCGGTTTAGGGTACGGGTTAGGATTAGGGTACGCGTTAGGGTTAGGGTAGGGGTTAGGGTTAGGGTACGCGTTAGGGTAAGGGTAGTTATTAAACCTATCCCACTCTCTAGATACCCCTTAGCACGTAAAGGAATATTATTTGGGGGTCCAGCCATGGAGAAGAGTTTAGACACTAGGAGAAGATAAGGAACACACCCATTATCACGAAATCACATTAGGATTCTCTTTTTAAACTGTTCCTTAAAACACTAGTGCTTAGGAAATCTATTGGAGGCAGAAGCAGTCAAGGGTAGCTTAGGGTTAGGTTTAGGGTTAGGGTGAGGATTAGGGTACGGCTTAGGGTACGGGTTCGGGGAAGGGTTCGGGTAGGGCGTAGGGTATGGGTTAGGGTTACGGTTAGGGTTAGTGTTAGGGTTAGGGCTCGGTTTAGGGTACGGCTTAGGATTAGGGTACGTGTTAGGGTTACGGTAGGGGTTTGGGTTAGGGTACGCGATAGGGTGAGGTTAGTTATTAAACCTATCCCACTCTCTAGATACCCCTTAGCACGTAAAGGAATATTATTTGGGGGTCCAGCCATGGAGAAGAGTTTAGACACTAGGAGAAGATAAGGAACACACCCATTATCAAGAAATCACTTTAGGATTCTGTTTTTAACCTGTTCCTTAAAACACTAGTGCTTAGGAAATCTATTGGAGGCAGAAGCAGTCAAGGGTAGCTTAGGGTTAGGGTTAGGGATAGGGTGAGGGTTAGGGTATGGCTTAGGGTACGGGTTCGGGGAGGTGTTCGGGTAGGGCGTAGGGTATGGGTTAGGGTTAGTGTTAGGGTTAGGGCTCGGTTTAGGGTACGGGTTAGGATTAGGGTACGCGTTAGGTTTAGGGTAGGGGTTAGGGTTAGGGTACGCGTTAGGGTGAGGGTAGTTATTAAACCTCTCCCTCTCTCTAGATACCCCTTAGCACGTAAAGGAATATTATTTGGGGGTCCAGCCATGGAGAAGAGTTTAGACACTAGGAGAAGATAAGGAACACACCCATTATCATGAAATCACATTAGGATTCTCTTTTTAACCTGTTCCTTAAAACACTAGTGCTTAGGGAATCTACTGGAGGCAGAAGCAGTCAAGGGTAGCTTAGGGTTAGGGTTAGGGTTAGGGTGAGGGTTAGGGTATGGCTTAGGGTACGGGTTCGGGGAGGGGTTCGGGTAGGGCATAGGGTATGGGTTAGGGTTAGGGTTAGGGTTAGTGTTAGGGTTAGGGCTCGGTTTAGGGTACGTGTTAGGATTAGGGTACGCATTAGGGTTAGGGTAGGGGTTAGGGTTAGGGTATGCGTTAGGGTGAGGGTAGATATTAAACCTATCCCACTATCTAGATACCCCTTAGCACGTAAAGGAATATTATTTGGGGGTCCAGCCATGGAGAAGAGTTTAGACACGAGGAGAAGATAAGGAACACACCCATTATCAAGAAATCACATTACGATTCTCTTTTTAACCTGTTTCTTAAAACACTAGTGTTTAGGAAATCTATTGGAGACAGAAGCCGTCAAGGGTAGTGTAGGTTTAGGGTTAGGGTTAGGGTGAGGGTTAGGGTACGGCTTAGGTTACGGGTTCAGGGAGGGGTTCGGGTAGGGCGTAGGGTATGGGTTAGGGTTAGGGTTAGGGTTAGTGTTAGGGTTAGGGCTCGGTTTAGGGTACGGGTTAGGATTAGGGTACGCGTTAGGGTTAGGGTAGTTATTAAACCTCTCCCTCTCTCTAGATACCCCTTAGCACGTAAAGGAATATTATTTGGGGGTCCAGCCATGGAGAAGAGTTTAGACACTAGGAGAAGATAAGGAACACACCCATTATCATGAAATCACATTAGGATTCTCTTTTTAACCTGTTCCTTAAAACACTAGTGCTTAGGGAATCTACTGGAGGCAGAAGCAGTCAAGGGTAGCTTAGGGTTAGGGTTAGGGTTAGGGTGAGGGTTAGGGTATGGCTTAGGGTACGGGTTCGGGGAGGGGTTCGGGTAGGGCATAGGGTATGGGTTAGGGTTAGGGTTAGGGTTAGTGTTAGGGTTAGGGCTCGGTTTAGGGTACGTGTTAGGATTAGGGTACGCATTAGGGTTAGGGTAGGGGTTAGGGTTAGGGTATGCGTTAGGGTGAGGGTAGATATTAAACCTATCCCACTATCTAGATACCCCTTAGCACGTAAAGGAATATTATTTGGGGGTCCAGCCATGGAGAAAAGTTTAGACACGAGGAGAAGATAAGGAACACACCCATTATCAAGAAATCACATTACGATTCTCTTTTTAACCTGTTTCTTAAAACACTAGTGTTTAGGAAATCTATTGGAGACAGAAGCCGTCAAGGGTAGTGTAGGTTTAGGGTTAGGGTTAGGGTGAGGGTTAGGGTACGGCTTAGGTTACGGGTTCAGGGAGGGGTTCGGGTAGGGCGTAGGGTATGGGTTAGGGTTAGGGTTAGGGTTAGTGTTAGGGTTAGGGCTCGGTTTAGGCTACGGGTTAGGATTAGGGTACGCGTTAGGGTTAGGGTAGGGTTTAGGGTTAGGGTACGCATTAGGGTGAGGGTAGTTATTAAACCTATCCCACTCTCTAGATAGCACTTAGCACGTAAAGGAATATTATTTGGGGGTCCAGCCATGGAGAAGAGTTTAGACACTAGGAGAAGATAAGGAACACACCCATTATCACGAAATCACATTAGGATTCTCTTTTTAACCTGTTCCTTAAAACACTAGTGCTTAGGAAATCTATTGGAGGCAGAAGCAGTCAAGGGTAGCTTAGGGTTAGGGTGAGGGTTAGGGTACGGCTTAGGGTACGGGTTCGGGGAGGCTTTCGGGTAGGGCGTAGGTTATGGGTTAGGGTTAGGGTTAGTGTTAGAGTTAGGGCTCGGTTTAGGGTACGGGTTAGGATTAGGGTATGCATTAGGGTTAGGGTAGGGGTTAGGGTTATGGTACGCGTTAGGGTGAGGGTAGTTATTAAACCTATCCCATTCTCTAGATACCCCTTAGCACGTAAAGGAATATTATTTGGGGGTCCAGCCATGGAGAAGAGTTTAGACACGAGGAGAAGATAAGGAACACACCCATTATCAAGGAATCACATTAGGATTCTCTTTTTAACCTGTTCCTTAAAAAACTAGTGCTTAGGAAATCTATTGGAGGCAGAAGCCGTCAAGGGTAGCTTAGGTTTAGGGTTAGGGTTAGGGTGAGGGTTAGGGTACGGGTTCAGTGAGGGGTTGGGTAGGGCGTAGGGTATGGGTTAGGGTTAGGGTTAGGGTTAGTGTTAGGGTTAGGGCTCGGTTTAGGGTACGGGTTAGGATTAGGGTACGCGTTAGTGTTAGGGTAGGGGTTAGGGTTAGGGTACGCGATAGGGTGAGGTTAGTTATTAAACCTATCCCACTCTCTAGATACCCCTTAGCACGTAAAGGAATATTATTTGGGGGTCCAGCCATGGAGAAGAGTTTAGACACTAGGAGAAGATAAGGAACACACCCATTATCAAGAAATCACATTAGGATTCTCTTTTTAACCTGTTCCTTAAAACACTAGTGCTTAGGGAATCTATTGGAGGCAGAAGCAGTCAAGGGTAGCTTAGGTTTAGGGTTAGGGTTAGGGTGAGTGTTAGGGTACGGGTTCAGGGAGGGGTTCGGGTAGGGCGTAGGGTATGGGTTAGGTTTAGGGTTAGGGTTAGTGTTAGGGTTAGGTCTCGGTTTAGGGTACGGGTTAGGATTAGGGTACGCGTTAGGGTTAGGGTAGGGGTTAGGGTTAGGGTACGCGTTAGGGTAAGGGTAGTTATTAAACCTATCCCACTCTCTAGATACCCCTTAGCACGTAAAGGAATATTATTTGGGGGTCCAGCCATGGAGAAGCGTTTAGACACTAGGAGAAGATAAGGAACACACCCATTATCACGAAATCACATTAGGATTCTCTTTTTAAACTGTTCCTTAAAACACTAGTGCTTAGGAAATCTATTGGAGGCAGAAGCAGTCAAGGGTAGCTTAGGGTTAGGTTTAGGGTTAGGGTGAGGATTAGGGTACGGCTTAGGGTACGGGTTCGAGGAAGGGTTCGGGTAGGGCGTAGGGTATGGGTTAGGGTTACGGTTAGGGTTAGTGTTAGGGTTAGGGCTCGGTTTAGGGTACGGCTTAGGATTAGGGTACGTGTTAGGGTTACGGTAGGGGTTTGGGTTAGGGTACGCGATAGGGTGAGGTTAGTTATTAAACCTATCCCACTCTCTAGATACCCCTTAGCACGTAAAGGAATATTATTTGGGGGTCCAGCCATGGAGAAGAGTTTAGACACTAGGAGAAGATAAGGAACACACCCATTATCAAGAAATCACTTTAGGATTCTCTTTTTAACCTGTTCCTTAAAACACTAGTGCTTAGGAAATCTATTGGAGGCAGAAGCAGTCAAGGGTAGCTTAGGGTTAGGGTTAGGGATAGGGTGAGGGTTAGGGTATGGCTTAGGGTACGGGTTCGGGGAGGTGTTCGGGTAGGGCGTAGGGTATGGGTTAGGGTTAGTGTTAGGGTTAGGGCTCGGTTTAGGGTACGGGTTAGGATTAGGGTACGCGTTAGGGTTAGGGTAGGGGTTAGGGTTAGGGTACGCGATAGGGTGAGGGTAGTTATTAAACCTATCCCACTCTCTAGATACCCCTTAGCACGTAAAGGAATATTATTTGGGGGTCCAGCCATGGAGAAGAGTTTAGACACGAGGAGAAGATAAGGAACACACCCATTATCAAGAAATCACATTAGGATTCTCTTTTTAACCTGTTCCTTAAAACACTAGTGCTTAGGAAATCTATTGGAGGCAGAAGCAGTCAAGGGTAGCTTAGGGTTAGGGTTAGGGTTAGGGTGAGGGTTAGGGTATGGCTTAGGGTACGGGTTCGGGGAGGGGTTCGGGTAGGGCGTAGGGTATGGGTTAGGGTTAGGGTTAGGGTTAGTGTTAGGGTTAGGGCTCGGTTTAGGGTTCGGGTTAGGATTAGGGTACGCGTTAGTCTTAGGGGAGGGGTTAGGGTTAGGGTACGCGATAGGGTGAGCTTAGTTATTAAACCTATCCCACTCTCTTGATACCCCTTAGCACGTAAAGGAATATTATTTGGGGGTCCAGCCATGGAGAAGAGTTTAGACACTAGGAGAAGATAAGGAACACACCCATTATCAAGAAATCACATTAGGATTCTCTTTTTAACCTGTTCCTTAAAACACTAGTGCTTAGGAAATCTATTGGAGGCAGAAGCAGTCAAGGGTAGCTTAGGGTTAGGGTTAGGGTTAGATTGAGGGTTAGGGTATGGCTTAGGGTACGGGTTCGGGGAGGGGTTCGGGTAGGGCGTAGGGTATGGGTTAGTGTTAGGGTTAGGGTTAGTGTTAGGGTTAGGGCTCGGTTTAGGGTACGGGTTAGGATTAGGGTACGCGTTAGGGTTAGGGTAGGGGTTAGGGTTAGGGTACGCTTTAGGGTGAGGGTAGTTATTAAACCTCTCCCTCTCTCTAGATACCCCAAAGCACGTAAAGGAATATTATTTGGGGGTCCAGCCATGGAGAAGGGTTTAGACACTAGGAGAAGATAAGGAACACACCCATTATCAAGAAATCACATTAGGATTCTCTTTTTAACCTGTTCCTTAAAACACTAGTGCTTAGGAAATCTATTGGAGGCAGAAGCAGTCAAGGGTAGCTTAGGGTTAGGGTTAGGGTTAGGGTGAGGTTTAGGGTATGGCTTAGGGTACGGGTTGGGGGAGGGGTTCGGGTAGGGCGTAGGGTATGGGTTAGGGTAAGGGTTAGGGTTAGTGTTAGGGTTAGGGCTCGGTTTAGGGTACGGGTTAGGATTAGGGTACGCGTTAGGGTTAGGGTAGGGGTTAGGGTTAGGGTACGCGTTAGGGTGAGGGTAGTTATTAAACCTATCCCACTCTCTAGATACCCCTTAGCACGTAAAGGAATATTATTTGGGGGTCCGGCCATGGAGAAGTGTTTAGACACGAGGAGAAGATAAGGAACACACCCATTATCAAGAAATCACATTTGGATTCTCTTTTTAACCTGTTCCTTAAAACACTAGTGCTTAGGAAATCTATTGGAGGCAGAAGCCGTAAAGGGTAGCTTAGGTTTAGGGTTAGGGTTAGGGTGAGGGTTAGGGTACGGCTTAGGGTACGGGTTCAGGGAGGGGTTCGGGTAGGGCGTAGGGTATGGGTTAGGGTTAGGTTTAGGGTTAGTGTTAGGTTTAGGGCTCGGTTTAGGGTACGGGTTAGGATTAGGGTACGCGTTAGGGTTAGGGTAGGGGTTAGGGTTAGGGTACGCGTTAGGGTGAGGGTAGTTATTAAACCTATCCCACTCTCTAGATACCCCTTAGCACGTAAAGGAATATTATTTGGGGGTCCAGCCATGGAGAAGAGTTTAGACACGAGGAGAAGATAAGGAACACACCCATTATCAAGAAATCACATTAGGATTCTCTTTTTAACCTGTTCCTTAAAACACTAGTGCTTCGGAAATCTATTGGAGGCAGAAGCAGTCAAGGGTAGCTTAGGGATAGGTTTAGGGATAGGGTGAGGGTTAGGGTACGGCTTAGGGTATGGGTTCGGTGAAGGGTTCGGGTAGGGCGTAGGGTATGGGTTAGGGTTAGGGTTAGGGTTAGTGTTAGGGTTAGGGCTCGGTTTAGGGTACGGGTTAGGATTAGGGTACGCGTTAGTGTTAGGGTAGGGGTTAGGGTTAGGGTACGCGATAGGGTGAGGTTAGTTATTAAACCTATCCCACTCTCTAGATACCCCTTAGCATGTAAAGGAATATTATTTGGGGGTCCAGCCATGGGGAAGAGTTTAGACACTAGGAGAAGACAAGGAACACACCCATTATCAAGAAATCACATTAGGATTCTCTTTTTAACCTGTTCCTTAAAACACTAGTGCTTAGGAAATCTATTGGAGGCAGAAGCAGACAAGGGTAGCTTAGGGTTAGGGTTAGGGTTAGATTGAGGGTTAGGGTATGGCTTAGGGTTCGGGTTCGGGGAGGGGTTCGGGTAGGGCAAAAGGTATGGGTTAGGGTTAGGGTTAGGGTTAGTGTTAGGGTTAGGGCTCGGTTTAGGGTACGGGTTAGGATTAGGGTACGCGTTAGGGTTAGGGTAGGGGTTAGGGTTAGGGTACGCGTTAGGGTGAGGGTACTTATTAAACCTCTCCCTCTCTCTAGATACCCCATAGCACGTAAAGGAATATTATTTGGGGGTCCAGCCATGGAGAAGAGTTTAGACACTAGGAGAAGATAAGGAACACACCCATTATCAAGAAATCACATTAGGATTCTCTTTTTAACCTGTTCCTTAAAACACTAGTGCTTAGGAAATCTATTGGAGGCAGAAGCCGTAAAGGGTAGCTTAGGGTTAGTGTTAGGGTTAGGGTGTGGGTTAGGGTACGGCTTAGGGTACGGGTTCAGGAAGGGGTTCGTGTAGGGCGTAGGGTATGGGTTAGGGTTAGGGTTAGGGTTAGTGTTAGGGTTAGGGCTCGGTTTAGGGTACGGGTTAGGATTAGGGTACGCGTTAGGGTTAGGGTAGGGGTTAGGGTTAGGGTACGCGTTAGGGTGAGGGTAGTTATTAAACCTATCCCACTCTCTAGATACACTTTAGCACGTAAAGGAATATTATTTGGGGGTCCAGCCATGGAGAAGAGTTTAGACACGAGGAGAAGATAAGGAACACACCCATTATCAAGAAATCACATTAGGATTCTCTTTTTAACCTGTTCCTTAAAACACTAGTGCTTAGGAAATCTATTGGAGGCAGAAGCAGTCAAGGGTAGCTTAGGGTTAGGGTTAGGGTTAGGGTGAGGGTTAGGGTTAGTGTTAGGGTTAGGGCTCGGTTTAGGGTACGGGTTAGGATTAGTGTACGCGTTAGGGTTAGGGTAGGTGTTAGGGTTAGGGTACGCTTTTGGGTGAGGGTAGTTATTAAACCTATCCCACTCTCTAGATACCCCTTAGCACGTAACGGAATATTATTTGGGGGTCCAGCACTGGAGAAGAGTTTAGACACTAGGAGAAGATAAGGAACACACCCATTATCAAGAAATCACAATATGATTCTCTTTTTAAACTGTTCCTTAAAACACTAGTGCTTAGGAAATCTATTGGAGGCAGAAGCAATCAAGGGTAGCTTAGGGTTAGGGTTAGGGTTAGGGTGAGGGTTAGGGTACGGCTTAGGGTACCGGTTCGGGGAAGGGTTCGGGTAGGGCGTAGGGTATGGGTTAGGGTTAGGGTTAGGGTTAGTGTTAGGGTTAGGGCTCGGTTTAGGGTACGTGTTAGGATTAGGGTACGCGTTAGTGTTAGGGTAGGGGTTAGGGTTAGGGTACGCAATAGGGTGAGGTTAGTTATTAAACCTATCCCACTCTCTAGATACCCCTTAGCATGTAAAGGAATATTATTTGGGGGTCCAGCCATGGAGAAGAGTTTAGACACTAGGAGAAGATAAGGAACACACCCATTATCAAGAAATCACATTAGGATTCTCTTTTTAACCTGTTCCTTAAAACACTAGTGCTTAGGGAATCTATTGGAGGCAGAAGCAGTCAAGGGTAGCTTAGGGTTAGGGTTAGGGTTAGGGTGAGGGTTAGGGTACGGCTTAGGTTACGGGTTCAGGGAGGGGTTCGTGTAGGGCGTAGGGTATGGGTTAGGGTTAGGGTTAGGGTTAGTGTTAGGGTTAGGGCTCGGTTTAGGGTACGGGTTAGGATTAGGGTACGCGTTAGGGTTAGGGTAGGGGTTAGGGTTAGGGTACGCGTTAGGGTGAGGGTAGTTATTAAACCTATCCCACTCTCTAGATACCCCTTAGCACGTAAAGGAATATTATTTGGGGTTCAGGCATGGAGAAGAGTTTAGACACTAGGAGAAGATAAGGAACACACCCATTATCAAGAAATCACAATATGATTCTCTTTTTAAACTGTTCCTTAAAACATTAGTGCTTAGGAAATCTATTGGAGGCAGAAGCAGTCAAGGGTAGCTTAGGGTTAGGGTTAGGGTTAGGGTGACGGTTAGGGTACGGCTTAGGGTACGGGTTCGGGGAAGGGTTCGGGTAGGGCGTAGGGTATGGGTTAGGGTTAGGGTTAGGGTTAGTGTTAGGGTTAGGGCTCGGTTTAGGGTACGGGTTAGGATTAGGGTATGCGTTAGTGTTAGGGTAGGGGTTAGGGTTAGGGTACGCGATAGGGTGAGGTTAGTTAGTAAACCTATCCCACTCTCTAGATACCCCTTAGCATGTAAAGGAATATTATTTGGGGGTCCAGCCATGGAGAAGAGTTTAGACACTAGGAGAAGATAAGGAACACACCCATTATCAAGAAGTTACATTAGGATTCTCTTTTTAACCTGTTCCTTAAAACACTAGTGCTTAGGAAATCTATTGGAGGCAGAAGCAGTCAAGGGTAGCTTAGGGTTAGGGTTAGGGTTAGGGTGAGGGTTAGGGTACGGCTTAGGGTACGGGTTCGGGGAGGGGTTCGTGTAGGGCGTAGGATATGGGTTAGGGTGAGGGTTAGGGTTAGTGTTAGGGTTAGGTCTCGGTTTAGGTTACGGAATAGGATTAGGGTACACGTTAGGGTTAGGGTAGGTGTTAGGGTTAGGGTACGCTTTTGGTTGAGGGTAGTTATTAAACCTATCCCACTCTCTAGATACACCTTAGCACGTAAAGGAATATTATTTGGGTTTCAGCCATGGAGAAGAGTTTAGACACTAGGAGAAGATAAGGAACACACCCATTATCAAGAAATCACAATATGATTCTCTTTTTAAACTGTTCCTTAAAACACTAGTGCTTAGGAAATCTATTGGAGGCAGAAGCAGTCAAGGGTAGCTTAGGGTTAGGGTTAGGGTTAGGGTGAGGGTTAGGGTACGGCTTAGGGTACGGGTTCGGGGAAGGGTTCGGGTAGGGCGTAGGGTATGGGTTAGGGTTAGGGTTAGGGTTAGTGTTAGGGTTAGGGCTCGGTTTAGGGTACGGGTTAGGATTAGGGTACGCGTTAGTGTTAGGGTAGGGGTTAGGGTTAGGGTACGCGATAGGGTGAGGTTAGTTATTAAACCTATCCCACTCTCTAGATACCCCTTAGCATGTAAAGGAATATTATTTGGGGGTCCAGCCATGGAGAAGATTTTAGACACTAGTAGAAAATAAGGAACACACCCATTATCAAGAAATCACATTAGGATTCTCTTTTTAAACTGTTCCTTAAAACACTAGTGCTTAGGAAATCTATTGGAGGCAGAAGCAGTCAAGGGTAGCTTAGGGTTAGGGTTAGGGTTAGATTGAGGGTTAGGGTATGGCTTAGGGTACGGGTTCGGGGAGGGGTTCGGGTCGGGCGTAGGGTATGGGTTAGGGTTAGGGTTAGGGTTAGTGTTAGGGTTAGGGCTCGGTTTAGGGTACGGGTTAGGATTAGGGTACGCATTAGGGTTAGGGTAGGGGTTAGGGTTAGGGTACGCGTTAGGGTGAGGGTAGTTATTAAACCTCTCCCTCTCTCTAGATACCCCATAGCACGTAAAGGAATATTATTTGGGGATCCTGCCATGGAGAAGAGTTTAGACACGAGGAGAAGATAAGGAACACACCCATTATCAAGAAGTCACATTAGGATTCTCTTTTTAACCTGTTCCTTAAAACACTAGTGCTTAGGAAATCTATTGGAGGCAGAAGCCGTCAAGGGTAGCTTAGGGTTAGGTTTAGGGTTAGGGTGAGGGTTAGGGTACGGCTTAGGGTACGGGTTCAGGGAGGGGTTCGGGTAGGGCGTAGGGTATGGGTTAGGGTTAGGGTTAGGGTTAGTGTTAGGTTTAGGGCTCGGTTTAGGGTACGGGTTAGGATTAGGGTACGCGTTAGGGTTAGGGTAGGGGTTAGGGTTAGGGTACGCATTAGGGTGAGGGTAGTTATTAAACCTATCCCACTCTCTAGATACCCCTTAGCAAGTAAAGGAATATTATTTGGGGGTCCAGCCATGGAGAAGAGTTTAGACACGAGGAGAAGATAAGGAACACACCCATTATCAAGAAATCAAATTAGGATTCTCTTTTTAACCTGTTCCTTAAAACACTAGTGCTTAGGAAATCTATTGGAGGCAGAAGCAGTCAAGGGTAGCTTAGGGTTAGGGTTAGGGTTAGGGTGAGGGTTAGGGTACGGCTTAGGGAACGGGTTCGGGGAAGGGTTCGGGTAGGGCGTAGGGTATGGGTTAGGGTTAGGTTTAGGGTTAGTGTCAGGGTTAGGGCTCGGTTTAGGGTACGGGTTAGGATTAGGGTACGCGTTAGTGTTAGGGTAAGGGTTAGGGTTAGGGTACGCGATAGGGTGAGGTTAGTTATTAACCTATCCCACTCTCTAGATACCCCTTAGCATGGAAAGGAATAATATTTGGGGGTCCAGCCATGGAGAAGAGTTTAGACACTAGGAGAAGATAAGGAACACACCCATTATCAAGAAATCACATTAGGATTCTCTTTTTAACCTGTTCCTTAAAACACTAGTGGTTAGGAAATCTATTGGAGGCAGAAGCAGTCAAGGGGAGCTTAGGGTTAGGGTTAGGGTTAGGGTGAGGGTTAGGGTACAGCTTAGGGTACGGGTTCAGGGAGGGGTTCGGGTAGGGCGTAGGGTATGGGTTAGGGTTAGGGTTAGGGTTAGTGTTAGGGTTAGGGCTCGGTTTAGGGTACGGGTTAGGATTAGGGTACGCGTTAGGGTTAGGGTAGGGGTTAGGGTTAGGGTACGCGTTAGGGTTAGGGTAGATATTAAACCTATCCCACTATCTAGATACCCCTTAGCATGTAAAGGAATATTATTTGGGGGTCCAGCCATGGAGAAGAGTTTAGACACTAGGAGAAGATAAGGAACACACCCATTATCATGAAATCACATTAGGATTCTCTTTTTAACCTGTTCCTTAAAACACTAGTGCTTAGGGAATCTACTGGAGGCAGAAGCAGTCAAGGGTAGCTTAGGGTTAGGGTTAGGGTTAGGGTGAGGGTTAGGGTATGGCTTAGGGTACGGGTTCGGGGAGGGGTTCGGGTAGGGCATAGGGTATGGGTTAGGGTTAGGGTTAGGGTTAGTGTTAGGGTTAGGGCTCGGTTTAGGGTACGTGTTAGGATTAGGGTACGCATTAGGGTTAGGGTAGGGGTTAGGGTTAGGGTATGCGTTAGGGTGAGGGTAGATATTAAACCTATCCCACTATCTAGATACCCCTTAGCACGTAAAGGAATATTATTTGGGGGTCCAGCCATGGAGAAAAGTTTAGACACGAGGAGAAGATAAGGAACACACCCATTATCAAGAAATCACATTACGATTCTCTTTTTAACCTGTTTCTTAAAACACTAGTGTTTAGGAAATCTATTGGAGACAGAAGCCGTCAAGGGTAGTGTAGGTTTAGGGTTAGGGTTAGGGTGAGGGTTAGGGTACGGCTTAGGTTACGGGTTCAGGGAGGGGTTCGGGTAGGGCGTAGGGTATGGGTTAGGGTTAGGGTTAGGGTTAGTGTTAGGGTTAGGGCTCGGTTTAGGCTACGGGTTAGGATTAGGGTACGCGTTAGGGTTAGGGTAGGGTTTAGGGTTAGGGTACGCATTAGGGTGAGGGTAGTTATTAAACCTATCCCACTCTCTAGATAGCACTTAGCACGTAAAGGAATATTATTTGGGGGTCCAGCCATGGAGAAGAGTTTAGACACTAGGAGAAGATAAGGAACACACCCATTATCACGAAATCACATTAGGATTCTCTTTTTAACCTGTTCCTTAAAACACTAGTGCTTAGGAAATCTATTGGAGGCAGAAGCAGTCAAGGGTAGCTTAGGGTTAGGGTGAGGGTTAGGGTACGGCTTAGGGTACGGGTTCGGGGAGGCTTTCGGGTAGGGCGTAGGTTATGGGTTAGGGTTAGGGTTAGTGTTAGAGTTAGGGCTCGGTTTAGGGTACGGGTTAGGATTAGGGTATGCATTAGGGTTAGGGTAGGGGTTAGGGTTATGGTACGCGTTAGGGTGAGGGTAGTTATTAAACCTATCCCATTCTCTAGATACCCCTTAGCACGTAAAGGAATATTATTTGGGGGTCCAGCCATGGAGAAGAGTTTAGACACGAGGAGAAGATAAGGAACACACCCATTATCAAGGAATCACATTAGGATTCTCTTTTTAACCTGTTCCTTAAAAAACTAGTGCTTAGGAAATCTATTGGAGGCAGAAGCCGTCAAGGGTAGCTTAGGTTTAGGGTTAGGGTTAGGGTGAGGGTTAGGGTACGGGTTCAGTGAGGGGTTGGGTAGGGCGTAGGGTATGGGTTAGGGTTAGGGTTAGGGTTAGTGTTAGGGTTAGGGCTCGGTTTAGGGTACGGGTTAGGATTAGGGTACGCGTTAGTGTTAGGGTAGGGGTTAGGGTTAGGGTACGCGATAGGGTGAGGTTAGTTATTAAACCTATCCCACTCTCTAGATACCCCTTAGCACGTAAAGGAATATTATTTGGGGGTCCAGCCATGGAGAAGAGTTTAGACACTAGGAGAAGATAAGGAACACACCCATTATCAAGAAATCACATTAGGATTCTCTTTTTAACCTGTTCCTTAAAACACTAGTGCTTAGGGAATCTATTGGAGGCAGAAGCAGTCAAGGGTAGCTTAGGTTTAGGGTTAAGGTTAGGGTGAGTGTTAGGGTACGGCTTAGGGTACGGGTTCAGGGAGGGGTTCGGGTAGGGCGTAGGGTATGGGTTAGGTTTAGGGTTAGGGTTAGTGTTAGGGTTAGGTCTCGGTTTAGGGTACGGGTTAGGATTAGGGTACGCGTTAGGGTTAGGGTAGGGGTTAGGGTTAGGGTACGCGTTAGGGTAAGGGTAGTTATTAAACCTATCCCACTCTCTAGATACCCCTTAGCACGTAAAGGAATATTATTTGGGGGTCCAGCCATGGAGAAGCGTTTAGACACTAGGAGAAGATAAGGAACACACCCATTATCACGAAATCACATTAGGATTCTCTTTTTAAACTGTTCCTTAAAACACTAGTGCTTAGGAAATCTATTGGAGGCAGAAGCAGTCAAGGGTAGCTTAGGGTTAGGTTTAGGGTTAGGGTGAGGATTAGGGTACGGCTTAGGGTACGGGTTCGAGGAAGGGTTCGGGTAGGGCGTAGGGTATGGGTTAGGGTTACGGTTAGGGTTAGTGTTAGGGTTAGGGCTCGGTTTAGGGTACGGCTTAGGATTAGGGTACGTGTTAGGGTTACGGTAGGGGTTTGGGTTAGGGTACGCGATAGGGTGAGGTTAGTTATTAAACCTATCCCACTCTCTAGATACCCCTTAGCACGTAAAGGAATATTATTTGGGGGTCCAGCCATGGAGAAGAGTTTAGACACTAGGAGAAGATAAGGAACACACCCATTATCAAGAAATCACTTTAGGATTCTCTTTTTAACCTGTTCCTTAAAACACTAGTGCTTAGGAAATCTATTGGAGGCAGAAGCAGTCAAGGGTAGCTTAGGGTTAGGGTTAGGGATAGGGTGAGGGTTAGGGTATGGCTTAGGGTACGGGTTCGGGGAGGTGTTCGGGTAGGGCGTAGGGTATGGGTTAGGGTTAGTGTTAGGGTTAGGGCTCGGTTTAGGGTACGGGTTAGGATTAGGGTACGCGTTAGGGTTAGGGTAGGGGTTAGGGTTAGGGTACGCGATAGGGTGAGGGTAGTTATTAAACCTATCCCACTCTCTAGATACCCCTTAGCACGTAAAGGAATATTATTTGGGGGTCCAGCCATGGAGAAGAGTTTAGACACGAGGAGAAGATAAGGAACACACCCATTATCAAGAAATCACATTAGGATTCTCTTTTTAACCTGTTCCTTAAAACACTAGTGCTTAGGAAATCTATTGGAGGCAGAAGCAGTCAAGGGTAGCTTAGGGTTAGGGTTAGGGTTAGGGTGAGGGTTAGGGTATGGCTTAGGGTACGGGTTCGGGGAGGGGTTCGGGTAGGGCGTAGGGTATGGGTTAGGGTTAGGGTTAGGGTTAGTGTTAGGGTTAGGGCTCGGTTTAGGGTTCGGGTTAGGATTAGGGTACGCGTTAGTCTTAGGGGAGGGGTTAGGGTTAGGGTACGCGATAGGGTGAGCTTAGTTATTAAACCTATCCCACTCTCTTGATACCCCTTAGCACGTAAAGGAATATTATTTGGGGGTCCAGCCATGGAGAAGAGTTTAGACACTAGGAGAAGATAAGGAACACACCCATTATCAAGAAATCACATTAGGATTCTCTTTTTAACCTGTTCCTTAAAACACTAGTGCTTAGGAAATCTATTGGAGGCAGAAGCAGTCAAGGGTAGCTTAGGGTTAGGGTTAGGGTTAGATTGAGGGTTAGGGTATGGCTTAGGGTACGGGTTCGGGGAGGGGTTCGGGTAGGGCGTAGGGTATGGGTTAGTGTTAGGGTTAGGGTTAGTGTTAGGGTTAGGGCTCGGTTTAGGGTACGGGTTAGGATTAGGGTACGCGTTAGGGTTAGGGTAGGGGTTAGGGTTAGGGTACGCTTTAGGGTGAGGGTAGTTATTAAACCTCTCCCTCTCTCTAGATACCCCAAAGCACGTAAAGGAATATTATTTGGGGGTCCAGCCATGGAGAAGGGTTTAGACACTAGGAGAAGATAAGGAACACACCCATTATCAAGAAATCACATTAGGATTCTCTTTTTAACCTGTTCCTTAAAACACTAGTGCTTAGGAAATCTATTGGAGGCAGAAGCAGTCAAGGGTAGCTTAGGGTTAGGGTTAGGGTTAGGGTGAGGTTTAGGGTATGGCTTAGGGTACGGGTTGGGGGAGGGGTTCGGGTAGGGCGTAGGGTATGGGTTAGGGTAAGGGTTAGGGTTAGTGTTAGGGTTAGGGCTCGGTTTAGGGTACGGGTTAGGATTAGGGTACGCGTTAGGGTTAGGGTAGGGGTTAGGGTTAGGGTACGCGTTAGGGTGAGGGTAGTTATTAAACCTATCCCACTCTCTAGATACCCCTTAGCACGTAAAGGAATATTATTTGGGGGTCCGGCCATGGAGAAGTGTTTAGACACGAGGAGAAGATAAGGAACACACCCATTATCAAGAAATCACATTTGGATTCTCTTTTTAACCTGTTCCTTAAAACACTAGTGCTTAGGAAATCTATTGGAGGCAGAAGCCGTAAAGGGTAGCTTAGGTTTAGGGTTAGGGTTAGGGTGAGGGTTAGGGTACGGCTTAGGGTACGGGTTCAGGGAGGGGTTCGGGTAGGGCGTAGGGTATGGGTTAGGGTTAGGTTTAGGGTTAGTGTTAGGTTTAGGGCTCGGTTTAGGGTACGGGTTAGGATTAGGGTACGCGTTAGGGTTAGGGTAGGGGTTAGGGTTAGGGTACGCGTTAGGGTGAGGGTAGTTATTAAACCTATCCCACTCTCTAGATACCCCTTAGCACGTAAAGGAATATTATTTGGGGGTCCAGCCATGGAGAAGAGTTTAGACACGAGGAGAAGATAAGGAACACACCCATTATCAAGAAATCACATTAGGATTCTCTTTTTAACCTGTTCCTTAAAACACTAGTGCTTCGGAAATCTATTGGAGGCAGAAGCAGTCAAGGGTAGCTTAGGGATAGGTTTAGGGATAGGGTGAGGGTTAGGGTACGGCTTAGGGTATGGGTTCGGTGAAGGGTTCGGGTAGGGCGTAGGGTATGGGTTAGGGTTAGGGTTAGGGTTAGTGTTAGGGTTAGGGCTCGGTTTAGGGTACGGGTTAGGATTAGGGTACGCGTTAGTGTTAGGGTAGGGGTTAGGGTTAGGGTACGCGATAGGGTGAGGTTAGTTATTAAACCTATCCCACTCTCTAGATACCCCTTAGCATGTAAAGGAATATTATTTGGGGGTCCAGCCATGGGGAAGAGTTTAGACACTAGGAGAAGACAAGGAACACACCCATTATCAAGAAATCACATTAGGATTCTCTTTTTAACCTGTTCCTTAAAACACTAGTGCTTAGGAAATCTATTGGAGGCAGAAGCAGACAAGGGTAGCTTAGGGTTAGGGTTAGGGTTAGATTGAGGGTTAGGGTATGGCTTAGGGTTCGGGTTCGGGGAGGGGTTCGGGTAGGGCAAAAGGTATGGGTTAGGGTTAGGGTTAGGGTTAGTGTTAGGGTTAGGGCTCGGTTTAGGGTACGGGTTAGGATTAGGGTACGCGTTAGGGTTAGGGTAGGGGTTAGGGTTAGGGTACGCGTTAGGGTGAGGGTACTTATTAAACCTCTCCCTCTCTCTAGATACCCCATAGCACGTAAAGGAATATTATTTCAGGGTCCAGCCATGGAGAAGAGTTTAGACACTAGGAGAAGATAAGGAACACACCCATTATCAAGAAATCACAATATGATTCTCTTTTTAACCTGTTCCTTAAAACACTAGTGCTTAGGAAATCTATTGGAGGCAGAAGCAGTCAAGGGTAGCTTAGGGTTAGGGTTAGGGTTAGGTTGAGGGTTAGGGTATGGCTTAGGGTAAGGGTTCGGGGAGGGGATCGGGTAGGGCGTAGGGTATGGGTTAGGGTTAGGGTTAGGGTTAGTGTTAGGGTTAGGTCTCGGTTAAGGGTACGGGTTAGGATTAGGGAACGCGTTAGGGTTAGGGTAGGGGTTAGGGTTACGGTACGCTTTTGGGTGAGGGTAGTTATTAAACCTCTCCCTCTCTCTAGATACCCCATAGCACGTAAAGGAATATTATTTGGGGGTCCAGCCATGGAGAAGAGTTTAGACACTAGGAGAAGATAAGGAACACACCCATTATCAAGAAATCACATTAGGATTCTCTTTTTAACCTGTTCCTTAAAACACTAGTGCTTAGGAAATCTATTGGAGGCAGAAGCCGTAAAGGGTAGCTTAGGGTTAGTGTTAGGGTTAGGGTGTGGGTTAGGGTACGGCTTAGGGTACGGGTTCAGGAAGGGGTTCGTGTAGGGCGTAGGGTATGGGTTAGGGTTAGGGTTAGGGTTAGTGTTAGGGTTAGGGCTCGGTTTAGGGTACGGGTTAGGATTAGGGTACGCGTTAGGGTTAGGGTAGGGGTTAGGGTTAGGGTACGCGTTAGGGTGAGGGTAGTTATTAAACCTATCCCACTCTCTAGATACACTTTAGCACGTAAAGGAATATTATTTGGGGGTCCAGCCATGGAGAAGAGTTTAGACACGAGGAGAAGATAAGGAACACACCCATTATCAAGAAATCACATTAGGATTCTCTTTTTAACCTGTTCCTTAAAACACTAGTGCTTAGGAAATCTATTGGAGGCAGAAGCAGTCAAGGGTAGCTTAGGGTTAGGGTTAGGGTTAGGGTGAGGGTTAGGGTTAGTGTTAGGGTTAGGGCTCGGTTTAGGGTACGGGTTAGGATTAGTGTACGCGTTAGGGTTAGGGTAGGTGTTAGGGTTAGGGTACGCTTTTGGGTGAGGGTAGTTATTAAACCTATCCCACTCTCTAGATACCCCTTAGCACGTAACGGAATATTATTTGGGGGTCCAGCACTGGAGAAGAGTTTAGACACTAGGAGAAGATAAGGAACACACCCATTATCAAGAAATCACAATATGATTCTCTTTTTAAACTGTTCCTTAAAACACTAGTGCTTAGGAAATCTATTGGAGGCAGAAGCAATCAAGGGTAGCTTAGGGTTAGGGTTAGGGTTAGGGTGAGGGTTAGGGTACGGCTTAGGGTACCGGTTCGGGGAAGGGTTCGGGTAGGGCGTAGGGTATGGGTTAGGGTTAGGGTTAGGGTTAGTGTTAGGGTTAGGGCTCGGTTTAGGGTACGTGTTAGGATTAGGGTACGCGTTAGTGTTAGGGTAGGGGTTAGGGTTAGGGTACGCAATAGGGTGAGGTTAGTTATTAAACCTATCCCACTCTCTAGATACCCCTTAGCATGTAAAGGAATATTATTTGGGGGTCCAGCCATGGAGAAGAGTTTAGACACTAGGAGAAGATAAGGAACACACCCATTATCAAGAAATCACATTAGGATTCTCTTTTTAACCTGTTCCTTAAAACACTAGTGCTTAGGGAATCTATTGGAGGCAGAAGCAGTCAAGGGTAGCTTAGGGTTAGGGTTAGGGTTAGGGTGAGGGTTAGGGTACGGCTTAGGTTACGGGTTCAGGGAGGGGTTCGTGTAGGGCGTAGGGTATGGGTTAGGGTTAGGGTTAGGGTTAGTGTTAGGGTTAGGGCTCGGTTTAGGGTACGGGTTAGGATTAGGGTACGCGTTAGGGTTAGGGTAGGGGTTAGGGTTAGGGTACGCGTTAGGGTGAGGGTAGTTATTAAACCTATCCCACTCTCTAGATACCCCTTAGCACGTAAAGGAATATTATTTGGGGTTCAGGCATGGAGAAGAGTTTAGACACTAGGAGAAGATAAGGAACACACCCATTATCAAGAAATCACAATATGATTCTCTTTTTAAACTGTTCCTTAAAACATTAGTGCTTAGGAAATCTATTGGAGGCAGAAGCAGTCAAGGGTAGCTTAGGGTTAGGGTTAGGGTTAGGGTGACGGTTAGGGTACGGCTTAGGGTACGGGTTCGGGGAAGGGTTCGGGTAGGGCGTAGGGTATGGGTTAGGGTTAGGGTTAGGGTTAGTGTTAGGGTTAGGGCTCGGTTTAGGGTACGGGTTAGGATTAGGGTATGCGTTAGTGTTAGGGTAGGGGTTAGGGTTAGGGTACGCGATAGGGTGAGGTTAGTTAGTAAACCTATCCCACTCTCTAGATACCCCTTAGCATGTAAAGGAATATTATTTGGGGGTCCAGCCATGGAGAAGAGTTTAGACACTAGGAGAAGATAAGGAACACACCCATTATCAAGAAGTTACATTAGGATTCTCTTTTTAACCTGTTCCTTAAAACACTAGTGCTTAGGAAATCTATTGGAGGCAGAAGCAGTCAAGGGTAGCTTAGGGTTAGGGTTAGGGTTAGGGTGAGGGTTAGGGTACGGCTTAGGGTACGGGTTCGGGGAGGGGTTCGGGTAGGGCGTAGGATATGGGTTAGGGTGAGGGTTAGGGTTAGTGTTAGGGTTAGGTCTCGGTTTAGGTTACGGAATAGGATTAGGGTACACGTTAGGGTTAGGGTAGGTGTTAGGGTTAGGGTACGCTTTTGGTTGAGGGTAGTTATTAAACCTATCCCACTCTCTAGATACACCTTAGCACGTAAAGGAATATTATTTGGGTTTCAGCCATGGAGAAGAGTTTAGACACTAGGAGAAGATAAGGAACACACCCATTATCAAGAAATCACAATATGATTCTCTTTTTAAACTGTTCCTTAAAACACTAGTGCTTAGGAAATCTATTGGAGGCAGAAGCAGTCAAGGGTAGCTTAGGGTTAGGGTTAGGGTTAGGGTGAGGGTTAGGGTACGGCTTAGGGTACGGGTTCGGGGAAGGGTTCGGGTAGGGCGTAGGGTATGGGTTAGGGTTAGGGTTAGGGTTAGTGTTAGGGTTAGGGCTCGGTTTAGGGTACGGGTTAGGATTAGGGTACGCGTTAGTGTTAGGGTAGGGGTTAGGGTTAGGGTACGCGATAGGGTGAGGTTAGTTATTAAACCTATCCCACTCTCTAGATACCCCTTAGCATGTAAAGGAATATTATTTGGGGGTCCAGCCATGGAGAAGATTTTAGACACTAGTAGAAAATAAGGAACACACCCATTATCAAGAAATCACATTAGGATTCTCTTTTTAAACTGTTCCTTAAAACACTAGTGCTTAGGAAATCTATTGGAGGCAGAAGCAGTCAAGGGTAGCTTAGGGTTAGGGTTAGGGTTAGATTGAGGGTTAGGGTATGGCTTAGGGTACGGGTTCGGGGAGGGGTTCGGGTCGGGCGTAGGGTATGGGTTAGGGTTAGGGTTAGGGTTAGTGTTAGGGTTAGGGCTCGGTTTAGGGTACGGGTTAGGATTAGGGTACGCATTAGGGTTAGGGTAGGGGTTAGGGTTAGGGTACGCGTTAGGGTGAGGGTAGTTATTAAACCTCTCCCTCTCTCTAGATACCCCATAGCACGTAAAGGAATATTATTTGGGGATCCTGCCATGGAGAAGAGTTTAGACACGAGGAGAAGATAAGGAACACACCCATTATCAAGAAGTCACATTAGGATTCTCTTTTTAACCTGTTCCTTAAAACACTAGTGCTTAGGAAATCTATTGGAGGCAGAAGCCGTCAAGGGTAGCTTAGGGTTAGGTTTAGGGTTAGGGTGAGGGTTAGGGTACGGCTTAGGGTACGGGTTCAGGGAGGGGTTCGGGTAGGGCGTAGGGTATGGGTTAGGGTTAGGGTTAGGGTTAGTGTTAGGTTTAGGGCTCGGTTTAGGGTACGGGTTAGGATTAGGGTACGCGTTAGGGTTAGGGTAGGGGTTAGGGTTAGGGTACGCATTAGGGTGAGGGTAGTTATTAAACCTATCCCACTCTCTAGATACCCCTTAGCAAGTAAAGGAATATTATTTGGGGGTCCAGCCATGGAGAAGAGTTTAGACACGAGGAGAAGATAAGGAACACACCCATTATCAAGAAATCAAATTAGGATTCTCTTTTTAACCTGTTCCTTAAAACACTAGTGCTTAGGAAATCTATTGGAGGCAGAAGCAGTCAAGGGTAGCTTAGGGTTAGGGTTAGGGTTAGGGTGAGGGTTAGGGTACGGCTTAGGGAACGGGTTCGGGGAAGGGTTCGGGTAGGGCGTAGGGTATGGGTTAGGGTTAGGTTTAGGGTTAGTGTCAGGGTTAGGGCTCGGTTTAGGGTACGGGTTAGGATTAGGGTACGCGTTAGTGTTAGGGTAAGGGTTAGGGTTAGGGTACGCGATAGGGTGAGGTTAGTTATTAACCTATCCCACTCTCTAGATACCCCTTAGCATGGAAAGGAATAATATTTGGGGGTCCAGCCATGGAGAAGAGTTTAGACACTAGGAGAAGATAAGGAACACACCCATTATCAAGAAATCACATTAGGATTCTCTTTTTAACCTGTTCCTTAAAACACTAGTGGTTAGGAAATCTATTGGAGGCAGAAGCAGTCAAGGGGAGCTTAGGGTTAGGGTTTGGGTTAGATTGAGGGTTAGGGTACGGCTTAGGGTACGGGTTCGGGGAGGGGTTCGGGTAGGGCGTAGGGTATGGGTTAGGGTTAGGGTTAGGGTTAGTGTTAGGGTTAGGGCTCGGTTTAGGGTATGGGTTAGGATTAGGGTACGCGTTAGGGTTAGGGTAGGGGTTAGGGTTAGGGTACGCGTTAGGGTGAGGGTAGTTATTAAACCTCTCCCTCTCTCTAGATACCCCATAGCACGTAAAGGAATATTATTTGGCGGTCCAGCCATGGAGAAGAGTTTAGACACTAGGAGAAGATAAGGAACACACCCATTATCAAGAAACCACATTAGGATTCTCTTTTTAACCTGTTCCTTAAAACACTAGTGCTTAGGAAATCTATTGGAGGCAGAAGCAGTCAAGGGTAGCTTAGGGTTAGTGTTAGGGTTAGGGTGAGGGTTAGGGTATGGCTTAGGGTACGGGTTCGGGGAGGCGTTCGGGTAGGGCGTAGGGTATGGGTTAGGGTTAGGGTTAGGGTTAGTGTTAGGGTTTGGCTCGGTTTAGGGTACGGGTTAGGATTAGGGTACGCGTTAGGGTTAGGGTAGTGGTTAGGGTTAGGGTACGCTTTTGGGTGAGGGTAGTTATTAAACCTATCCCACTCTCTAGATACCCCTTAGCACGTAAAGTAATATTATTTGGAGGTCCAGCCATGGAGAAGAGTTTAGACACTAGGAGAAAATAAGGAACACACCCATTATCAAGAAATCACAATATGATTCTCTTTTTAAACTGTTCCTTAAAACACTAGTGCTTAGGAAATCTATTGGAGGCAGAAGCAGTCAAGGGTAGCTTAGGGTTAGGGTTAGGGTTAGGGTGAGGGTTAGGGTACGGCTTAGGGTACGGGTTCGTGGAGGGGTTCGGGTAGGGCGTAGGGTATGGGTTAGGGTGAGGGTTAGGGTTAGTGTTAGGGTTAGGGCTCGGTTTAGGGTACGGGTTAGGATTAGGGTACGCGTTAGGGTTAGTGTAGGGGTTAGGGTTAGGGTACGCGTTACGGTGAGGGTAGTTATTAAACCTATCCCACTCTCTAGATACCCCTTAGCAAGTAAAGGAATATTATTTGGGGGTCCAGCCATGGAGAAGAGTTTAGACACGAGGAGAAGATAAGGAACACACCCATTATCAAGAAATCACATTAGGATTCTCTTTTTAACCTGTTCCTTAAAACACTAGTGCTTAGGAAATCTATTGGAGGCAGAAGCAGTCAAGGGTAGCTTAGGGTTAGGGTTAGGGTTAGGGTTAGGGTGAGGGTTAGGGTACGGCTTAGGGTACGGGTTCGTGGAGGGGTTCGGGTAGGGCGTAGGGTATGGGTTAGGGTGAGGGTTAGGGTTAGTGTTAGGGTTAGGGCTCGTTTTAGCGTACGGGTTAGGATTAGGGTACGCGTTAGGGTTAGGGTAGGGGTTAGGGTTAGGGTACGCGATAGGGTGAGGTTAGTTATTAAACCTATCCCACTCTCTAGATACCCCTTAGCATGTAAAGGAATATTATTTGGGGGTCCAGCCATGGAGAAGAGTTTAGACACTAGGAGAAGATAAGGAACACACCCATTATCAAGAAATCACATTAGGATTCTCTTTTTAACCTGTTCCTTAGAACACTAGTGCTTAGGAAATCTATTGGAGGCAGAAGCCGTCAAGGGTAGCTTAGGGTTAGGGTTAGGGTTAGGGTGAGGGTTAGGGTACAGCTTAGGGTACGGGTTCAGGGAGGGGTTCGGGTAGGGCGTAGGGTATGGGTTAGGGTTAGGGTTAGGGTTAGTGTTAGGGTTAGGGCTCGGTTTAGGGTACGGGTTAGGATTAGGGTACGCGTTAGGGTTAGGGTAGGGGTTAGGGTTAGGGTACGCGTTAGGGTGAGGGTAGTTATTAAACCTATCCCACTCTCTAGATACCCCTTAGCACGTAAAGGAATATTATTTGGGGTTCAGCCATGGAGAAGAGTTTAGACACTAGGAGAAGATAAGGAACACACCCATTATCAAGAAATCACAATATGATTCTCTTTTTAAACTGTTCCTTAAAACATTAGTGCTTAGGAAATCTATTGGAGGCAGAAGCAGTCAAGGGTAGCTTAGGGTTAGGGTTAGGGTTAGGGTGAGGGTTAGGGTACGGCTTAGGGTACGGGTTCGGGGAAGTGTTCGGGTAGGGCGTAGGGTATGGGTTAGGGTTAGGGTTAGGGTTAGTGTTAGGGTTAGGGCTCGGTTTAGGGTACGGGTTAGGATTAGGGTACGCGTTAGTGTTAGGGTAGGGGTTAGGGTTAGGGTACGCGATAGGGTGAGGTTAGTTATTAAACCTATCCCACTCTCTAGATACCCCTTAGCATGTAAAGGAATATTATTTGGGGGTCCAGCCATGGAGAAGACTTTAGACACTAGGAGAAGATAAGGGACACACCCATTATCAAGAAGTTACATTAGGATTCTCTTTTTAACCTGTTCCTTAAAACACTAGTGCTTAGGAAATCTATTGGAGGCAGAAGCAGTCAAGGGTAGCTTAGGGTTAGGGTTAGGGTTAGGGTGAGGGTTAGGGTACGGCTTAGGGTACGGGTTCGGGGAGGGGTTTGGGTAGCGCGTAGGGTATGGGTTAGGGTGAGGGTTAGGGTTAGTGTTAGGGTTAGGGCTCGGTTTAGGGTACGGGTTAGGATTAGGGTACGCGTTAGGGTTAGGGTAGGGGTTAGGGTTAGGGTACGCTTTTGGGTGAGGGTAGTTATTAAACCTATCCCACTCTCTAGATACCCCTTAGCACGTAAAGGAATATTATTTGGGGGTCCAGCCATGGACAAGAGTTTAGGCACGAGGAGAAGATAAGGAACACACCCATTATCAAGAAATCACAATATGATTCTCTTTTTAAACTGTTCCTTAAAACACTAGTGCTTAGGAAATCTATTGGAGGCAGAAGCAGTCAAGGGTAGCTTAGGGTTAGGGTTAGGGTGAGGGTTAGGGTACGGCTTAGGGTACGGGTTCGGGGAAGGGTTCGGGTAGGGCGTAGGGTATGGGTTAGGGTTAGGGTTAGGGTTAGTGTTAGGGTTAGGGCTCGGTTTAGGGTACGGGTTAGGATTAGTGTACGCGTTAGTGTTAGGGTAGGGGTTAGGGTTAGGGTACGCGATAGGGTGAGGTTAGTTATTAAACCTATCCCACTCTCTAGATACCCCTTAGCATGTAAAGGAATATTATTTGGGGGTCCAGCCGTGGAGAAGAGTTTAGACACTAGGAGAAGATAAGGAACACACCCATTATCAAGAAATCACATTAGGATTCTCTTTTTAACCTGTTCCTTAAAACACTAGTGCTTAGGAAATCTATTGGAGGCAGAAGCAGTCAAGGGTAGCTTAGGGTTAGGGTTAGGGTTAGATTGAGGGTTAGGGTATGGCTTAGGGTACGGGATCGGAGAGGGGTTCGGGTAGGGCGTAGGGTATGTGTTAGGGTTAGGGTTAGGGTTAGTGTTAGGGTTAGGGCTCGGTTTAGGGTATGGGTTAGGATTAGGGTACGCGTTAGGGTTAGGGTAGGGGTTAGGTTTAGGTTACGCGTTAGGGTGAGGGTAGTTATTAAAACTCTCCCTCTCTCTAGATACCCCATAGCACGTAAAGGAATATTATTTGGGTGTCCAGCCATGGAGAAGAGTTTAGACACTAGGAGAAGATGAGGAACACACCCATTATCAAGAAATCACATTAGGATTCTCTTTTTAACCTGTTCCTTAAAACACTAGTGCTTAGGAAATCTATTGGAGGCAGAAGCAGTCAAGGGTAGCTTAGGGTTAGGGTTAGGGTTAGGGTGAGGGTTATGGTACGGCTTAGGGTACGGGTTCAGGGAGGGGTTCGGGTAGGGCGTAGGGTATGGGTTAGGGTTAGGGTTAGGGTTAGTGTTAGGGTTAGGGCTCGGTTTAGGGTACGGGTTAGGATTAGGGTACGCGTTAGGGTTAGGGTAGGGGTTAGGGTTAGGGTACGCGTTAGGGTGAGGGTAGTTATTAAACCTATCCCACTCTCTAGATACCCCTTAGCATGTAAAGGAAGATTATTTGGGGGTCCAGCCATGGAGAAGAGTTTAGACACGAGGAGAAGATAAGGAACACACCCATTATCAAGAAATCAAATTAGGATTCTCTTTTTAACCTGTTCCTTAAAACACTAGTGCTTAGGAAATCTATTGGAGGCAGAAGCAGTCAAGGGTAGCTTAGGGTTAGGGTTAGGGTTAGGGTGAGGGTTAGGGTATGGCTTAGGGTACGGGTTCGGGAAGGGGTTCGTGTAGGGCGTAGGGTATGGGTTAGTGTTAGGGTTAGCATTAGTGTTAGGGTTAGGGCTCGGTTTAGTGTATGGGTTAGGATTAGGGTACGTGTTAGGGTTAGGGTAGGGGTTAGGGTTAGGGTACGCGTTAGGGTGAGGGTAGTTATTAAACCTATCCCACTCTCTAGATACCCCTTAGCACGTAAAGGAATATTATTTGGGGTTCAGCCATGGAGAAGAGTTTAGACACTAGGAGAAGATAAGGAACACACCCATTATCAAGAAATCACAATATGATTCTCTTTTTAAACTGTTCCTTAAAACATTAGTGCTTAGGAAATCTATTGGAGGCAGAAGCAGTCAAGGGTAGCTTAGGGTTAGGGTTAGGGTTAGGGTGAGGGTTAGGGTACGGCTTAGGGTACGGGTTCGGGGAAGTGTTCGGGTAGGGCGTAGGGTATGGGTTAGGGTTAGGGTTAGGGTTAGTGTTAGGGTTAGGGCTCGGTTTAGGGTACGGGTTAGGATTAGGGTACGCGTTAGGGTTAGGGTAGGGGTTAGGGTTAGGGTACGCGATAGGGTGAGGTTAGTTATTAAACCTATCCCACTCTCTAGATACCCCTTAGCATGTAAAGGAATATTATTTGGGGGTCCAGCCATGGAGAAGAGTTTAGACACTAGGAGAAGATAAGGAACACACCCATTATCAAGAAGTTACATTAGGATTCTCTTTTTAACCTGTTCCTTAAAACACTAGTGCTTAGGAAATCTATTGGAGGCAGAAGCAGTCAAGGGTAGCTTAGGGTTAGGGTTAGGGTTAGGGTGAGGGTTAGGGTACGGCTTAGGGTACGGGTTCGGGGAGGGGTTTGGGTAGGGCGTAGGGTATGGGTTAGGGTGAGGGTTAGGGTTAGTGTTAGGGTTAGGGCTCGGTTTAGGGTACGGGTTAGGATTAGGGTACGCGTTAGGGTTAGGGCAGGGGTTAGGGTTAGGGTACGCTTTTGGGTGAGGGTAGTTATTAAACCTATCCCACTCTCTAGATACCCCTTAGCACGTAAAGGAATATTATTTGGGGGTCCAGCCATGGACAAGAGTTTAGGCACGAGGAGAAGATAAGGAACACACCCATTATCAAGAAATCACAATATGATTCTCTTTTTAAACTGTTCCTTAAAACATTAGTGCTTAGGAAATCTATTGGAGGCAGAAGCAGTCAAGGGTAGCTTAGGGTTAGGGTTAGGGTGAGGGTTAGGGTACGGCTTAGGGTACGGGTTCGGGGAAGTGTTCGGGTAGGGCGTAGGGTATGGGTTAGGGTGAGGGTTAGGGTTAGTGTTAGGGTTAGGGCTCGGTTTAGGGTACGGGTTAGGATTAGGGTACGCGTTAGAGTTAAGGTATGGGTTAGGGTTAGGGTACGCGATAGGGTGAGGTTAGTTATTAAACCTATCCCACTCTCTAGATACCCCTTAGCATGTAAAGGAATATTATTTGGGGGTCCAGCCGTGGAGAAGAGTTTAGACACTAGGAGAAGATAAGGAACACACCCATTATCAAGAAATCACAATATGATTCTCTTTTTAAACTGTTCCTTAAAACACTAGTGCTTAGGAAATCTATTGGAGGCAGAAGCAGTCAAGGGTAGCTTAGGGTTAGGGTTAGGGTGAGGGTTAGGGTACGGCTTAGGGTACGGGTTCGGGGAAGGTTTCGGGTAGGGCGTAGGGTATGGGTTAGGGTTAGGGTTAGGGTTAGTGTTAGGGTTAGGGCTCGGTTTAGGGTACGGGTTAGGATTAGTGTACGCGTTAGTGTTAGGGTAGGGGTTAGGGTTAGGGTACGCGATAGGGTGAGGTTAGTTATTAAACCTATCCCACTCTCTAGATACCCCTTAGCATGTAAAGGAATATTATTTGGGGGTCCAGCCGTGGAGAAGAGTTTAGACACTAGGAGAAGATAAGGAACACACCCATTATCAAGAAATCAAATTAGGATTCTCTTTTTAACCTGTTCCTTAAAACACTAGTGCTTAGGAAATCTATTGGAGGCAGAAGCAGTCAAGGGTAGCTTAGGGTTAGGGTTAGGGTTAGGGTGAGGGTTAGGGTAAGGCTTAGGGTACGGGTTCGGGGAGGGGTTCGGGTAGGGCGTAGGGTATGGGTTAGGGTGAGGGTTAGGGTTAGTGTTAGGGTTAGGTCTCGGTTTAGGGTACGGAATAGGATTAGGGTACACGTTAGGGTTAGGGTAGGTGTTAGGGTTAGGGTACGCTTTTGGTTGAGGGTAGTTATTAAACCTATCCCACTCTCTAGATACCCCTTAGCACGTAAAGGAATATTATTTGGGGTTCAGCCATGGAGAAGAGTTTAGACACTAGGAGAAGATAAGGAACACACCCATTATCAAGAAATCACAATATGATTCTCTTTTTAAACTGTTCCTTAAAACACTAGTGCTTAGGAAATCTATTGGAGGCAGAAGCAGTCAAGGGTAGCTTAGGGTTAGGGTTAGGGTTAGGGTGAGGGTTAGGGTACGGCTTAGGTTA
The DNA here is from genome assembly GCF_949987535.1 of Balaenoptera acutorostrata. Lineage (NCBI taxonomy): Eukaryota > Metazoa > Chordata > Mammalia > Artiodactyla > Balaenopteridae > Balaenoptera > Balaenoptera acutorostrata. The sequence continues at coordinate 397,898 of NW_026645805.1, read as the reverse complement.
CGGGTTCGGGGAAGGGTTCGGGTAGGGCGTAGGGTATGTGTTAGGGTTAGGGTTAGGGTTAGTGTTAGGGTTAGGGCTCGGTTTAGGGTACGGGTTAGGATTAGGGTACGCGTTAGTGTTAGGGTAGGGGTTAGGGTTAGGGTACGCGATAGGGTGAGGTTAGTTATTAAACCTATCCCACTCTCTAGATACCCCTTAGCATGTAAAGGAATATTATTTGGGGGTCCAGCCATGGAGAAGAGTTTAGACACTAGGAGAAGATAAGGAACACACCCATTATCAAGAAGTTACATTAGGATTCTCTTTTTAACCTGTTCCTTAAAACACTAATGCTTAGGAAATCTATTGGAGGCAGAAGCAGTCAAGGGTAGCTTAGGGTTAGGGTTAGGATTAGGGTGAGGGTTAGGGTATGGCTTAGGGTACGGGTTCGGGGAGGGGTTTGGGTAGGGCGTAGGGTATGGGTTAGGGTGAGGGTTAGGGTTAGTGTTAGGGCTCGGTTTAGGGTACGGGTTAGGATTAGGGTACGCGTTAGGGTTAGGGTAGGGGTTAGGGTTAGGGTACGCTTTTGGGTGAGGGTAGTTATTAAACCTATCCCAATCTCTAGATACCCCTTAGCACGTAAAGGAATATTATTTGGGGGTCCAGCCATGGAGAAGAGTTTAGACACTAGGAGAAGATAAGGAACACACCCATTATCAAGAAATCACAATATGATTCTCTTTTTAAACTGTTCCTTAAAACACTAGTGCTTAGGAAATCTATTGGAGGCAGAAGCAGTCAAGGGTAGCTTAGGGTTAGGGTTATGGTTAGGGTGAGGGTTAGGGTACGGCTTAGGGTACGGGTTCGGGGAAGGGTTCGGGTAGGGCGTAGGGTATGGGTTAGGGTTAGGGTTAGGGTTAGTGTTAGGGTTAGGGCTCGGTTTAGGGTACGGGTTAGGATTAGTGTACGCGTTAGTGTTAGGGTAGGGGTTAGGGTTAGGGTACGCGATAGGGTGAGGTTAGTTATTAAACCTATCCCACTCTCTAGATACCCCTTAGCATGTAAAGGAATATTATTTGGGGGTCCAGCCGTGGAGAAGAGTTTAGACACTAGGAGAAGATAAGGAACACACCCATTATCAAGAAATCACATTAGGATTCTCTTTTTAACCTGTTCCTTAAAACACTAGTGCTTAGGAAATCTATTGGAGGCAGAAGCAGTCAAGGGTAGCTTAGGGTTAGTGTTAGGGTTAGATTGAGGGTTAGGGTATGGCTTAGGGTACGGGTTCGGAGAGGGGTTCGGGTAGGGCGTAGGGTATGTGTTAGGGTTAGGGTTAGGGTTAGTGTTAGGGTTAGGGCTCGGTTTAGGGTACGGGTTAGGATTAGGGTACGCGTTAGGGTTAGGGTAGGGGTTAGGTTTAGGTTACGTGTTAGGGTGAGGGTAGTTATTAAACCTCTCCCTCTCTCTAGATACCCCATAGCACGTAAAGGAATATTATTTGTGTGTCCAGCCATGGAGAAGAGTTTAGACACTAGGAGAAGATGAGGAACACACCCATTATCAAGAAATCACATTAGGATTCTCTTTTTAACCTGTTCCTTAAAACACTAGTGCTTAGGAAATCTATTGGAGGCAGAAGCAGTCAAGGGTAGCTTAGGGTTAGGGTTAGGGTTAGGGTGAGGGTTAGGGTACGGCTTAGGGTACGGGTTCAGGGAGGGTTTCGGGTAGGGCGTAGGGTATGGGTTAGGGTTAGGGTTAGGGTTAGTGTTAGGGTTAGGGCTCGGTTTAGGGTACGGGTTAGGATTAGGGTACGCGTTAGGGTTAGGGTAGGGGTTAGGGTTAGGGTACGCGTTAGGGTGAGGGTAGTTATTAAACCTATCCCACTCTCTAGATACCCCTTAGCATGTAAAGGAAGATTATTTGGGGGTCCAGCCATGGAGAAGAGTTTAGACACGAGGAGAAGATAAGGAACACACCCATTATCAAGAAATCAAATTAGGATTCTCTTTTTAACCTGTTCCTTAAAACACTAGTGCTTAGGAAATCTATTGGAGGCAGAAGCAGTCAAGGGTAGCTTAGGGTTAGGGTTAGGGTTAGTGTGAGGGTTAGGGTAAGGCTTAGGGTACGGGTTCGGGGAGGGGTTCGGGTAGGGCGTAGGGTATGGGTTAGGGTGAGGGTTAGGGTTAGTGTTAGGGTTAGGTCTCGGTTTAGGGTATGGAATAGGATTAGGGTACACGTTAGGGTTAGGGTAGGTGTTAGGGTTAGGGTACGCTTTTGGTTGAGGGTAGTTATTAAACCTATCCCACTCTCTAGATACCCCTTAGCACGTAAAGGAATATTATTTGGGGGTCCAGCCATGGACAAGAGTTTAGGCACGAGGAGAAGATAAGGAACACACCCATTATCAAGAAATCACAATATGATTCTCTTTTTAAACTGTTCCTTAAAACATTAGTGCTTAGGAAATCTATTGGAGGCAGAAGCAGTCAAGGGTAGCTTAGGGTTAGGGTTAGGGTTAGGGTGAGGGTTAGGGTACGGCTTAGGGTACGGGTTCGGGGAAGTGTTCGGGTAGGGCGTAGGGTATGGGTTAGGGTGAGGGTTAGGGTTAGTGTTAGGGTTAGGGCTCGGTTTAGGGTACGGGTTAGGATTAGGGTACGCGTTAGAGTTAAGGTATGGGTTAGGGTTAGGGTACGCGATAGGGTGAGGTTAGTTATTAAACCTATCCCACTCTCTAGATACCCCTTAGCATGTAAAGGAATATTATTTGGGGGTCCAGCCGTGGAGAAGAGTTTAGACACTAGGAGAAGATAAGGAACACACCCATTATCAAGAAATCACAATATGATTCTCTTTTTAAACTGTTCCTTAAAACACTAGTGCTTAGGAAATCTATTGGAGGCAGAAGCAGTCAAGGGTAGCTTAGGGTTAGGGTTAGGGTGAGGGTTAGGGTACGGCTTAGGGTACGGGTTCGGGGAAGGTTTCGGGTAGGGCGTAGGGTATGGGTTAGGGTTAGGGTTAGGGTTAGTGTTAGGGTTAGGGCTCGGTTTAGGGTACGGGTTAGGATTAGTGTACGCGTTAGTGTTAGGGTAGGGGTTAGGGTTAGGGTACGCGATAGGGTGAGGTTAGTTATTAAACCTATCCCACTCTCTAGATACCCCTTAGCATGTAAAGGAATATTATTTGGGGGTCCAGCCGTGGAGAAGAGTTTAGACACTAGGAGAAGATAAGGAACACACCCATTATCAAGAAATCAAATTAGGATTCTCTTTTTAACCTGTTCCTTAAAACACTAGTGCTTAGGAAATCTATTGGAGGCAGAAGCAGTCAAGGGTAGCTTAGGGTTAGGGTTAGGGTTAGGGTGAGGGTTAGGGTAAGGCTTAGGGTACGGGTTCGGGGAGGGGTTCGGGTAGGGCGTAGGGTATGGGTTAGGGTGAGGGTTAGGGTTAGTGTTAGGGTTAGGTCTCGGTTTAGGGTACGGAATAGGATTAGGGTACACGTTAGGGTTAGGGTAGGTGTTAGGGTTAGGGTACGCTTTTGGTTGAGGGTAGTTATTAAACCTATCCCACTCTCTAGATACCCCTTAGCACGTAAAGGAATATTATTTGGGGTTCAGCCATGGAGAAGAGTTTAGACACTAGGAGAAGATAAGGAACACACCCATTATCAAGAAATCACAATATGATTCTCTTTTTAAACTGTTCCTTAAAACACTAGTGCTTAGGAAATCTATTGGAGGCAGAAGCAGTCAAGGGTAGCTTAGGGTTAGGGTTAGGGTTAGGGTGAGGGTTAGGGTACGGCTTAGGTTACGGGTTCGGGGAAGGGTTCGGGTAGGGCGTAGGGTATGTGTTAGGGTTAGGGTTAGGGTTAGTGTTAGGGTTAGGGCTCGGTTTAGGGTACGGGTTAGGATTAGGGTACGCGTTAGTGTTAGGGTAGGGGTTAGGGTTAGGGTACGCGATAGGGTGAGGTTAGTTATTAAACCTATCCCACTCTCTAGATACCCCTTAGCATGTAAAGGAATATTATTTGGGGGTCCAGCCATGGAGAAGAGTTTAGACACTAGGAGAAGATAAGGAACACACCCATTATCAAGAAGTTACATTAGGATTCTCTTTTTAACCTGTTCCTTAAAACACTAATGCTTAGGAAATCTATTGGAGGCAGAAGCAGTCAAGGGTAGCTTAGGGTTAGGGTTAGGATTAGGGTGAGGGTTAGGGTATGGCTTAGGGTACGGGTTCGGGGAGGGGTTTGGGTAGGGCGTAGGGTATGGGTTAGGGTGAGGGTTAGGGTTAGTGTTAGGGCTCGGTTTAGGGTACGGGTTAGGATTAGGGTACGCGTTAGGGTTAGGGTAGGGGTTAGGGTTAGGGTACGCTTTTGGGTGAGGGTAGTTATTAAACCTATCCCAATCTCTAGATACCCCTTAGCACGTAAAGGAATATTATTTGGGGGTCCAGCCATGGAGAAGAGTTTAGACACTAGGAGAAGATAAGGAACACACCCATTATCAAGAAATCACAATATGATTCTCTTTTTAAACTGTTCCTTAAAACACTAGTGCTTAGGAAATCTATTGGAGGCAGAAGCAGTCAAGGGTAGCTTAGGGTTAGGGTTATGGTTAGGGTGAGGGTTAGGGTACGGCTTAGGGTACGGGTTCGGGGAAGGGTTCGGGTAGGGCGTAGGGTATGGGTTAGGGTTAGGGTTAGGGTTAGTGTTAGGGTTAGGGCTCGGTTTAGGGTACGGGTTAGGATTAGTGTACGCGTTAGTGTTAGGGTAGGGGTTAGGGTTAGGGTACGCGATAGGGTGAGGTTAGTTATTAAACCTATCCCACTCTCTAGATACCCCTTAGCATGTAAAGGAATATTATTTGGGGGTCCAGCCGTGGAGAAGAGTTTAGACACTAGGAGAAGATAAGGAACACACCCATTATCAAGAAATCACATTAGGATTCTCTTTTTAACCTGTTCCTTAAAACACTAGTGCTTAGGAAATCTATTGGAGGCAGAAGCAGTCAAGGGTAGCTTAGGGTTAGTGTTAGGGTTAGATTGAGGGTTAGGGTATGGCTTAGGGTACGGGTTCGGAGAGGGGTTCGGGTAGGGCGTAGGGTATGTGTTAGGGTTAGGGTTAGGGTTAGTGTTAGGGTTAGGGCTCGGTTTAGGGTACGGGTTAGGATTAGGGTACGCGTTAGGGTTAGGGTAGGGGTTAGGTTTAGGTTACGTGTTAGGGTGAGGGTAGTTATTAAACCTCTCCCTCTCTCTAGATACCCCATAGCACGTAAAGGAATATTATTTGTGTGTCCAGCCATGGAGAAGAGTTTAGACACTAGGAGAAGATGAGGAACACACCCATTATCAAGAAATCACATTAGGATTCTCTTTTTAACCTGTTCCTTAAAACACTAGTGCTTAGGAAATCTATTGGAGGCAGAAGCAGTCAAGGGTAGCTTAGGGTTAGGGTTAGGGTTAGGGTGAGGGTTAGGGTACGGCTTAGGGTACGGGTTCAGGGAGGGTTTCGGGTAGGGCGTAGGGTATGGTTTAGGGTTAGGGTTAGGGTTAGTGTTAGGGTTAGGGCTCGGTTTAGGGTACGGGTTAGGATTAGGGTACGCGTTAGGGTTAGGGTAGGGGTTAGGGTTAGGGTACGCGTTAGGGTGAGGGTAGTTATTAAACCTATCCCACTCTCTAGATACCCCTTAGCATGTAAAGGAAGATTATTTGGGGGTCCAGCCATGGAGAAGAGTTTAGACACGAGGAGAAGATAAGGAACACACCCATTATCAAGAAATCAAATTAGGATTCTCTTTTTAACCTGTTCCTTAAAACACTAGTGCTTAGGAAATCTATTGGAGGCAGAAGCAGTCAAGGGTAGCTTAGGGTTAGGGTTAGGGTTAGTGTGAGGGTTAGGGTAAGGCTTAGGGTACGGGTTCGGGGAGGGGTTCGGGTAGGGCGTAGGGTATGGGTTAGGGTGAGGGTTAGGGTTAGTGTTAGGGTTAGGTCTCGGTTTAGGGTATGGAATAGGATTAGGGTACACGTTAGGGTTAGGGTAGGTGTTAGGGTTAGGGTACGCTTTTGGTTGAGGGTAGTTATTAAACCTATCCCACTCTCTAGATACCCCTTAGCACGTAAAGGAATATTATTTGGGGTTCAGCCATGGAGAAGAGTTTAGACACTAGGAGAAGATAAGGAACACACCCATTATCAAGAAATCACAATATGATTCTCTTTTTAAACTGTTCCTTAAAACACTAGTGCTTAGGAAATCTATTGGAGGCAGAAGCAGTCAAGGGTAGCTTAGGGTTAGGGTTAGGGTTAGGGTGAGGGTTAGGGTACGGCTTAGGTTACGGGTTCGGGGAAGGGTTCGGGTAGGGCGTAGGGTATGGGTTAGGGTTAGGGTTAGGGTTAGTGTTAGGGTTAGGGCTCGGTTTAGTGTACGGGTTAGGATTAGGGTACGCGTTAGTGTTAGGGTAGGGGTTAGGGTTATGGTACGCGATAGGGTGAGGTTAGTTATTAAACCTATCCCACTCTCTAGATACCCCTTAGCATGTAAAGGAATATTATTTGGGGGTCCAGCCATGGAGAAGAGTTTAGACACTAGGAGAAGATAAGGAACACACCCATTATCAAGAAGTTACATTAGGATTCTCTTTTTAACCTGTTCCTTAAAACACTAATGCTTAGGAAATCTATTGGAGGCAGAAGCATTCAAGGGTAGCTTAGGGTTAGGGTTAGGATTAGGGTGAGGGTTAGGGTACGGCTTAGGGTACGGGTTCGGGGAGGGGTTTGTGTAGGGCGTAGGGTATGGGTTAGGGTGAGGGTTAGGGTTAGTGTTAGGGCTCGGTTTAGGGTACGGGTTAGGATTAGGGTACGCGTTATGGTTAGGGTAGGGGTTAGGGTTAGGGTACGCTTTTGGGTGAGGGTAGTTATTAAACCTATCCCAATCTCTAGATACCTCTTAGCACGTAAAGGAATATTATTTGGGGGTCCAGCCATGGAGAAGAGTTTAGACACTAGGAGAAGATAAGGAACACACCCATTATCAAGAAATCACAATATGATTCTCTTTTTAAACTGTTCCTTAAAACACTAGTGCTTAGGAAATCTATTGGAGGCAGAAGCAGTCAAGGGTAGCTTAGGGTTAGGGTTAGGGTTAGGGTGAGGGTTAGGGTACGGCTTAGGGTACGGGTTCGGGGAAGGGTTCGGGTAGGGCGTAGGGTATGGGTTAGGGTTAGGGTTAGGGTTAGTGTTAGGGTTAGGGCTCGGTTTAGGGTACGGGTTAGGATTAGGGTACGCGTTAGGGTTAGGGTAGGGGTTAGGTTTAGGTTACGTGTTAGGGTGAGGGTAGTTATTAAACCTCTCCCTCTCTCTAGATACCCCATAGCACGTAAAGGAATATTATTTGTGTGTCCAGCCATGGAGAAGAGTTTAGACACTAGGAGAAGATGAGGAACACACCCATTATCAAGAAATCACATTAGGATTCTCTTTTTAACCTGTTCCTTAAAACACTAGTGCTTAGGAAATCTATTGGAGGCAGAAGCAGTCAAGGGTAGCTTAGGGTTAGGGTTAGGGTTAGGGTGAGGGTTAGGGTACGGCTTAGGGTACGGGTTCAGGGAGGGTTTCGGGTAGGGCGTAGGGTATGGGTTAGGGTTAGGGTTAGGGTTAGTGTTAGGGTTAGGGCTCGGTTTAGGGTACGGGTTAGGATTAGGGTACGCGTTAGGGTTAGGGTAGGGGTTAGGGTTAGGGTACGCGTTAGGGTGAGGGTAGTTATTAAACCTATCCCACTCTCTAGATACCCCTTAGCATGTAAAGGAAGATTATTTGGGGGTCCAGCCATGGAGAAGAGTTTAGACACGAGGAGAAGATAAGGAACACACCCATTATCAAGAAATCAAATTAGGATTCTCTTTTTAACCTGTTCCTTAAAACACTAGTGCTTAGGAAATCTATTGGAGGCAGAAGCAGTCAAGGGTAGCTTAGGGTTAGGGTTAGGGTTAGTGTGAGGGTTAGGGTAAGGCTTAGGGTACGGGTTCGGGGAGGGGTTCGGGTAGGGCGTAGGGTATGGGTTAGGGTGAGGGTTAGGGTTAGTGTTAGGGTTAGGTCTCGGTTTAGGGTATGGAATAGGATTAGGGTACACGTTAGGGTTAGGGTAGGTGTTAGGGTTAGGGTACGCTTTTGGTTGAGGGTAGTTATTAAACCTATCCCACTCTCTAGATACCCCTTAGCACGTAAAGGAATATTATTTGGGGTTCAGCCATGGAGAAGAGTTTAGACACTAGGAGAAGATAAGGAACACACCCATTATCAAGAAATCACAATATGATTCTCTTTTTAAACTGTTCCTTAAAACACTAGTGCTTAGGAAATCTATTGGAGGCAGAAGCAGTCAAGGGTAGCTTAGGGTTAGGGTTAGGGTTAGGGTGAGGGTTAGGGTACGGCTTAGGTTACGGGTTCGGGGAAGGGTTCGGGTAGGGCGTAGGGTATGGGTTAGGGTTAGGGTTAGGGTTAGTGTTAGGGTTAGGGCTCGGTTTAGTGTACGGGTTAGGATTAGGGTACGCGTTAGTGTTAGGGTAGGGGTTAGGGTTAGGGTACGCGATAGGGTGAGGTTAGTTATTAAACCTATCCCACTCTCTAGATACCCCTTAGCATGTAAAGGAATATTATTTGGGGGTCCAGCCATGGAGAAGAGTTTAGACACTAGGAGAAGATAAGGAACACACCCATTATCAAGAAGTTACATTAGGATTCTCTTTTTAACCTGTTCCTTAAAACACTAATGCTTAGGAAATCTATTGGAGGCAGAAGCATTCAAGGGTAGCTTAGGGTTAGGGTTAGGATTAGGGTGAGGGTTAGGGTACGGCTTAGGGTACGGGTTCGGGGAGGGGTTTGGGTAGGGCGTAGGGTATGGGTTAGGGTGAGGGTTAGGGTTAGTGTTAGGGCTCGGTTTAGGGTACGGGTTAGGATTAGGGTACGCGTTATGGTTAGGGTAGGGGTTAGGGTTAGGGTACGCTTTTGGGTGAGGGTAGTTATTAAACCTATCCCAATCTCTAGATACCTCTTAGCACGTAAAGGAATATTATTTGGGGGTCCAGCCATGGAGAAGAGTTTAGACACTAGGAGAAGATAAGGAACACACCCATTATCAAGAAATCACAATATGATTCTCTTTTTAAACTGTTCCTTAAAACACTAGTGCTTAGGAAATCTATTGGAGGCAGAAGCAGTCAAGGGTAGCTTAGGGTTAGTGTTAGGGTTAGGGTGAGGGTTAGGGTACGGCTTAGGGTACGGGTTCGGGGAAGGGTTCGGGTAGGGCGTAGGGTATGGGTTAGGGTTAGGGTTAGGGTTAGTGTTAGGGTTAGGGCTCGGTTTAGGGTACGGGTTAGGATTAGTGTACGCGTTAGTGTTAGGGTAGGGGTTAGGGTTAGGGTACGCGATAGGGTGAGGTTAGTTATTAAACCTATCCCACAATCTAGATACCCCTTAGCATGTAAAGGAATATTATTTGGGGGTCCAGCCGTGGAGAAGAGTTTAGACACTAGGAGAAGATAAGGAACACACCCATTATCAAGAAATCACATTAGGATTCTCTTTTTAACCTGTTCCTTAAAACACTAGTGCTTAGGAAATCTATTGGAGGCAGAAGCAGTCAAGGGTAGCTTAGGGTTAGGGTTAGGGTTAGATTGAGGGTTAGGGTATGGCTTAGGGTACGGGTTCGGAGAGGGGTTCGGGTAGGGCGTAGGGTATGTGTTAGGGTTAGGGTTAGGGTTAGTGTTAGGGTTAGGGCTCGGTTTAGGGTACGGGTTAGGATTAGGGTACGCGTTAGGGTTAGGGTAGGGGTTAGGTTTAGGTTACGCGTTAGGGTGAGGGTAGTTATTAAACCTCTCCCTCTCTCTAGATACCCCATAGCACGTAAAGGAATATTATTTGGGTGTCCAGCCATGGAGAAGAGTTTAGACACTAGGAGAAGATGAGGAACACACCCATTATCAAGAAATCACATTAGGATTCTCTTTTTAACCTGTTCCTTAAAACACTAGTGCTTAGGAAATCTATTGGAGGCAGAAGCAGTCAAGGGTAGCTTAGGGTTAGGGTTAGGGTTAGGGTGAGGTTTAGGGTACGGCTTAGGGTACGGGTTCAGGGAGGGGTTCGGGTAGGGCGTAGGGTATGGGTTAGGGTTAGGGTTAGGGTTAGTGTTAGGGTTAAGGCTCGGTTTAGGGTACGGGTTAGGATTAGGGTACGCGTTAGGGTTAGGGTAGGGGTTAGGGTTAGGGTACGCGTTAGGGTGAGGGTAGTTATTAAACCTATCCCACTCTCTAGATACCCCTTAGCATGTAAAGGAAGATTATTTGGGGGTCCAGCCATGGAGAAGAGTTTAGACACGAGGAGAAGATAAGGAACACACCCATTATCAAGAAATCAAATTAGGATTCTCTTTTTAACCTGTTCCTTAAAACACTAGTGCTTAGGAAATCTATTGGAGGCAGAAGCAGTCAAGGGTAGCTTAGGGTTAGGGTTAGGGTTAGGGTGAGGGTTAGGGTAAGGCTTAGGGTACGGGTTCGGGGAGGGGTTCGGGTAGGGCGTAGGGTATGGGTTAGGGTGAGGGTTAGGGTTAGTGTTAGGGTTAGGTCTCGGTTGAGGGTACGGAATAGGATTAGGGTACACGTTAGGGTTAGGGTAGGTGTTAGGGTTAGGGTACGCTTTTGGTTGAGGGTAGTTATTAAACCTATCCCACTCTCTAGATACCCCTTAGCACGTAAAGGAATATTATTTGGGGTTCAGCCATGGAGAAGAGTTTAGACACTAGGAGAAGATAAGGAACACACCCATTATCAAGAAATCACAATATGATTTTCTTTTTAAACTGTTCCTTAAAACACTAGTGCTTAGGAAATCTATTGGAGGCAGAAGCAGTCAAGGGTAGCTTAGGGTTAGGGTTAGGGTTAGGGTGAGGGTTAGGGTACGGCTTAGGGTACGGGTTCGGGGAAGGGTTCGGGTAGGGCGTAGGGTATGGGTTAGGGTTAGGGTTAGGGTTAGTGTTAGGGTTAGGGCTCGGTTTAGGGTACGGGTTAGGATTAGGGTACGCGTTAGGGTTAGGGTAGGGGTTAGGGTTAGGGTACGCGATAGGGTGAGGTTAGTTATTAAACCTATCCCACTCTCTAGATACCCCTTAGCATGTAAAGGAATATTATTTGGGGGTCCAGCCGTGGAGAAGAGTTTAGACACTAGGAGAAGATAAGGAACACACCCATTATCAAGAAATCACATTAGGATTCTCTTTTTAACCTGTTCCTTAAAACACTAGTGCTTAGGAAATCTATTGGAGGCAGAAGCAGTCAAGGGTAGCTTAGGGTTAGGGTTAGGGTTAGATTGAGGGTTAGGGTATGGCTTAGGGTACGGGTTCGGAGAGGGGTTCGGGTAGGGCGTAGGGTATGTGTTAGGGTTAGGGTTAGGGTTAGTGTTAGGGTTAGGGCTCGGTTTAGGGTACGGGTTAGGATTAGGGTACGCGTTAGGGTTAGGGTAGGGGTTAGGTTTAGGTTACGCGTTAGGGTGAGGGTAGTTATTAAACCTCTCCCTCTCTCTAGATACCCCATAGCACGTAAAGGAATATTATTTGGGTGTCCAGCCATGGAGAAGAGTTTAGACACTAGGAGAAGATGAGGAACACACCCATTATCAAGAAATCACATTAGGATTCTCTTTTTAACCTGTTCCTTAAAACACTAGTGCTTAGGAAATCTATTGGAGGCAGAAGCCGTCAAGGGTAGCTTAGGGTTAGGGTTAGGGTTAGGGTACGGCTTAGGGTACGGGTTCAGGGAGGGGTTCGGGTAGGGCGTAGGGTATGGTTTAGGGTTAGGGTTAGGGTTAGTGTTAGGGTTAGGGCTCGGTATAGGGTACGGGTTAGGATTAGGGTACGCGTTAGGGTTAGGGTAGGGGTTAGGGTTAGGATACGCGTTAGGGTGAGGGTAGTTATTAAACCTATCCCACTCTCTAGATACCCCTTAGCATGTAAAGGAAGATTATTTGGGGGTCCAGCCATGGAGAAGAGTTTAGACACGAGGAGAAGATAAGGAACACACCCATTATCAAGAAATCAAATTAGGATTCTCTTTTTAACCTGTTCCTTAAAACACTAGTGCTTAGGAAATCTATTGGAGGCAGAAGCAGTCAAGGGTAGCTTAGGGTTAGGGTTAGGGTTAGGGTGAGGGTTAGGGTAAGGCTTAGGGTACGGGTTCGGTGAGGGGTTCGGGTAGGGCGTAGGGTATGGGTTAGGGTGAGGGTTAGGGTTAGTGTTAGGGTTAGGTCTCGGTTTAGTGTACGGAATAGGATTAGGGTACACGTTAGGGTTAGGGTAGGTGTTAGGGTTAGGGTACGCTTTTGGTTGAGGGTAGTTATTAAACCTATCCCACTCTCTAGATACCCTTTAGCACGTAAAGGAATATTATTTGGGGTTCAGCCATGGAGAAGAGTTTAGACACTAGGAGAAGATAAGGAACACACCCATTATCAAGAAATCACAATATGATTCTCTTTTTAAACTGTTCCTTAAAACACTAGTGCTTAGGAAATCTATTTGAGGCAGAAGCAGTCAAGGGTAGCTTAGGGTTAGGGTTAGGGTTAGGGTGAGGGTTAGGGTACGGCTTAGGGTACGGGTTCGGGGAAGGGTTCGGGTAGGGCGTAGGGTATGGGTTAGGGTTAGGGTTAGGGTTAGTGTTAGGGTTAGGGCTCGGTTTAGGGTACGGGTTAGGATTAGGGTACGCGTTAGTGTTAGGGTAGGGGTTAGGGTTAGGGTACGCGATAGGGTGAGGTTAGTTATTAAACCTATCCCACTCTCTAGATACCCCTTAGCATGTAAAGGAATATTATTTGGGGGTCCAGCCATGGAGAAGAGTTTAGACACTAGTAGAAAATAAGGAACACACCCATTATTCAAGAAATCACATTAGGATTCTCTTTTTAAACTGTTCCTTAAAACACTAGTGCTTAGGAAATCTATTGGAGGCAGAAGCCGTCAAGGATAGCTTAGGGTTAGGGTTAGGGTTAGATTGAGGGTTAGGGTATGGCTTAGGGTACGGGTTCGGGGAGGGGTTCGGGTAGGGCGTAGGGTATGGGTTAGGGTTAGGGTTAGGGTTAGTGTTAGGGTTAGGGCTCGGTTTAGGGTACGGGTTAGGATTAGGGTACGCGTTAGGGTTAGGGTAGGGGTTAGGGTTAGGGTACGCGTTAGGGTGAGGGTAGTTATTAAACCTCTCCCTCTCTCTAGATACCCCATAGCACGTAAAGGAATATTATTTGGGGATCCTGCCATGGAGAAGAGTTTAGACACGAGGAGAAGATAAGGAACACACCCATTATCAAGAAGTCACATTAGGATTCTCTTTTTAACCTGTTCCTTAAAACACTAGTGCTTAGGAAATCTATTGGAGGCAGAAGCAGTCAAGGGTAGCTTAGGGTTAGGGTTAGGGTTAGGGTGAGGGTTAGGGTACGGCTTAGGGTACGGGTTCAGGGAGGGGTTCGGGTAGGGCGTAGGGTATGGGTTAGGGTTAGGGTTAGGTTTAGTGTTAGGGTTAGGGATCGGTTTAGGGTACGGGTTAGGATTAGGGTACGCTTTAGGGTTAGGGTAGGGGTTAGGGTTAGGGTACGCATTAGGGTGAGGGTAGTTATTAAACCTATCCCACTCTCTAGATACCCCTTAGCAAGTAAAGGAATATTATTTGGGGGTCCAGCCATGGAGAAGAGTTTAGACACGAGGAGAAGATAAGGAACACACCCATTATCAAGAAATCAAATTAGGATTCTCTTTTTAACCTGTTCCTTAAAACACTAGTGCTTAGGAAATCTATTGGAGGCAGAAGCAGTCAAGGGTAGCTTAGGGTTAGGGTTAGGGTTAGGGTGAGGGTTAGGGTACGGCTTAGGGAACGGGTTCGGGGAAGGGTTCGGGTAGGGCGTAGGGTATGGGTTAGGGTTAGGGTTAGGGTTAGTGTCAGGGTTAGGGCTCGGTTTAGGGTACGGGTTAGGATTAGGGTACGCGTTAGTGTTAGGGTAAGGGTTAGGGTTAGGGTACGCGATAGGGTGAGGTTAGTTATTAACCTATCCCACTCTCTAGATACCCCTTAGCATGTAAAGGAATAATATTTGGGGGTCCAGCCATGGAGAAGAGTTTAGACACTAGGAGAAGATAAGGAACACACCCATTATCAAGAAATCACATTAGGATTCTCTTTTTAACCTGTTCCTTAAAACACTAGTGCTTAGGAAATCTATTGGAGGCAGAAGCAGTCAAGGGGAGCTTAGGGTTAGGGTTTGGGTTAGATTGAGGGTTAGGGTACGGCTTAGGGTACGGGTTCGGGGAGGGGTTCGGGTAGGGCGTAGGGTATGGGTTAGGGTTAGGGTTAGGGTTAGTGTTAGGGTTAGGGCTCGGTTTAGGGTACGGGTTAGGATTAGGGTACGCGTTAGGGTTAGGGTAGGGGTTAGGTTTAGGGTACGCGTTAGGGTGAGGGTAGTTATTAAACCTATCCCACTCTCTAGATACCCCTTAGCAAGTAAAGGAATATTATTTGGGGGTCCAGCCATGGAGAAGAGTTTAGACACGAGGAGAAGATAAGGAACACACCCATTATCAAGAAATCACATTAGGATTCTCTTTTTAACCTGTTCCTTAAAACACTAGTGCTTAGGAAATCTATTGGAGGCAGAAGCAGTCAAGGGTAGCTTAGGGTTAGGGTTAGGGTTAGGGTGAGGGTTAGGGTACGGCTTAGGGTACGGGTTCGGGGAGGGGTTCGGGTAGGGCGTAGGGTATGGGTTAGGGTGAGGGTTAGGGTTAGTGTTAGGGTTAGGGATCGGTTTAGGGTACGGGTTAGGGTTAGGGTACGCGTTAGGGTTAGGGTAGGGGTTAGGGTTAGGGTACGCGTTAGGGTGAGGGTAGTTAATAAACCTATCCCACTCTCTAGATACCCCTTAGCACGTAAAGGAATATTATTTGGGGGTCCAGCCATGGAGAAGAGTTTAGACACGAGGAGAAGATAAGGAACACACCCCTTATCAAGAAATCACATTAGGATTCTCTTTTTAACCTGTTCCTTAAAACACTAGTGCTTAGGAAATCTATTGGAGGCAGAAGCAGTCAAGGGTAGCTTAGGGTTAGGGTTAGGGTTAGGGTGAGGGTTAGGGTACGGCTTAGGGTACGGGTTCGGGGAGGGGTTCGGGTAGGGCGTAGGGTATGGGTTAGGGTGAGGGTTAGGGTTAGTGTTAGGGTTAGGGCTCGGTTTAGGGTACGGGTTAGGATTAGGGTACGCGTTAGGGTTAGGGTAGGGGTTAGGGTTAGGGTACGCTTTTGGGTGAGGGTAGTTATTAAACCTATCCCACTCTCTAGATACCCCATAGCACGTAAAGTAATATTATTTGGGGGTCCAGCCATGGAGAAGAGTTTAGACACTAGGAGAAGATAAGGAACACACCCATTATCAAGAAATCACAATATGATTCTCTTTTTAAACTGTTCCTTAAAACACTAGTGCTTAGGAAATCTATTGGAGGCAGAAGCAGTCAAGGGTAGCTTAGGGTTAGGGTTAGGGTTAGGGTGAGGGTTAGGGTACGGCTTAGGGTACGGGTTCGGGGAAGGGTTCGGGTAAGGCGTAGGGTATGGGTTAGGGTTAGGGTTAGGGTTAGTGTTAGGGTTAGGGCTCGGTTTAGGGTACGGGTTAGGATTAGTGTACGCGTTAGTGTTAGGGTAGGGGTTAGGGTTAGGGTACGCGATAGGGTGAGGTTAGTTATTAAACCTATCCCACTCTCTAGATACCCCTTAGCATGTAAAGGAATATTATTTGGGGGTCCAGCCATGGAGAAGAGTTTAGACACTAGTAGAAAATAAGGAACACACCCATTATCAAGAAATCACATTAGGATTCTCTTTTTAAACTGTTCCTTAAAACACTAGTGCTTAGGAAATCTATTGGAGGTAGAAGCCGTCAAGGGTAGCTTAGGGTTAGGGTTAGGGTTAGATTGAGGGTTAGGGTATGGCTTAGGGTACGGGTTCGGGGAGGGGTTCGGGTAGGGCGTAGGGTATGGGTTAGGGTTAGGGTTAGGGTTAGTGTTAGGGTTAGGGCTCGGTTTAGGGTACGGGTTAGGATTAGGGTACGCGTTAGGGTTAGGGTAGGGGTTAGGGTTAGGGTACGCGTTAGTGTGAGGGTAGTTATTAAACCTCTCCCTCTCTCTAGATACCCCTTAGCACGTAAAGGAATATTATTTGGGGATCCTGCCATGGAGAAGAGTTTAGACACTAGGAGAAGATAAGGAACACACCCATTATCAAGAAGTCACATTAGGATTCTCTTTTTAACCTGTTCCTTAAAACACTAGTGCTTAGGAAATCTATTGGAGGCAGAAGCCGTCAAGGGTAGCTTAGGGTTAGGGTTAGGGTTAGGGTGAGGGTTAGGGTACGGCTTAGGGTACGGGTTCAGGGAGGGGTTCGGGTAGGGCGTAGGGTATGGGTTAGGGTTAGGGTTAGGGTTAGTGTTAGGGTTAGGGCTCGGTTTAGGGTACGGGTTAGGATTAGGGTACGCGTTAGGGTTAGGGTAGGGGTTAGGGTTAGGGTACGCATTAGGGTGAGGGTAGTTATTAAACCTATCCCACTCCCTAGATACCCCTTAGCAAGTAAAGGAATATTATTTGGGGGTCCAGCCATGGAGAAGAGTTTAGACACGAGGAGAAGATAAGGAACACACCCATTATCAAGAAATCAAATTAGGATTCTCTTTTTAACCTGTTCCTTAAAACACTAGTGCTTAGGAAATCTATTGGAGGCAGAAGCAGTCAAGGGTAGCTTAGGGTTAGGGTTAGGGTTAGGGTGAGGGTTAGGGTACGGCTTAGGGAACGGGTTCGGGGAAGGGTTCGGGTAGGGCGTAGGGTATGTGTTAGGGTTAGGGTTAGGGTTAGTGTCAGGGTTAGGGCTCGGTTTAGGGTACGGGTTAGGATTAGGGTACGCGTTAGTGTTAGGGTAAGGGTTAGGGTTAGGGTACGCGATAGGGTGAGGTTAGTTATTAACCTATCCCACTCTCTAGATACCCCTTAGCATGTAAAGGAATAATATTTGGGGGTCCAGCCATGGAGAAGAGTTTAGACACTAGGAGAAGATAAGGAACACACCCATTATCAAGAAATCACATTAGGATTCTCTTTTTAACCTGTTCCTTAAAACACTAGTGCTTAGGAAATCTATTGGAGGCAGAAGCAGTCAAGGGGAGCTTAGGGTTAGGGTTTGGGTTAGATTGAGGGTTAGGGTACGGCTTAGGGTACGGGTTCGGGGAGGGGTTCGGGTAGGGCGTAGGGTATGGGTTAGGGTTAGGGTTAGGGTTAGTGTTAGGGTTAGGGCTCGGTTTAGGGTACGGGTTAGGATTAGGGTACGCGTTAGGGTTAGGGTAGGGGTTAGGGTTAGGGTACGCGTTAGGGTGAGGGTAGTTATTAAACCTCTCCCTCTCTCTAGATACCCCATAGCACGTAAAGGAATATTATTTGGGGGTCCAGCCATGGAGAAGAGTTTAGACACTAGGAGAAGATAAGGAACACACCCATTATCAAGAAACCACATTAGGATTCTCTTTTTAACCTGTTCCTTAAAACACTAGTGCTTAGGAAATCTATTGGAGGCAGAAGCAGTCAAGGGTAGCTTAGGGTTAGTGTTAGGGTTAGGGTGAGGGTTAGGGTATGGCTTAGGGTACGGGTTCGGGGAGGCGTTCGGGTAGGGCGTAGGGTATGGGTTAGGGTTAGGGTTAGGGTTAGTGTTAGGGTTAGGGCTCGGTTTAGGGTACGGGTTAGGATTAGGGTACGCGTTAGGGTTAGGGTAGGGGTTAGGTTTAGGGTACGCGTTAGGGTGAGGGTAGTTATTAAACCTATCCCACTCTCTAGATACCCCTTAGCAAGTAAAGGAATATTATTTGGGGGTCCAGCCATGGAGAAGAGTTTAGACACGAGGAGAAGATAAGGAACACACCCATTATCAAGAAATCACATTAGGATTCTCTTTTTAACCTGTTCCTTAAAACACTAGTGCTTAGGAAATCTATTGGAGGCAGAAGCAGTCAAGGGTAGCTTAGGGTTAGGGTTAGGGTTAGGGTGAGGGTTAGGGTACGGCTTAGGGTACGGGTTCGGGGAGGGGTTCGGGTAGGGCGTAGGGTATGGGTTAGGGTGAGGGTTAGGGTTAGTGTTAGGGTTAGGGATCGGTTTAGGGTACGGGTTAGGGTTAGGGTACGCGTTAGGGTTAGGGTAGGGGTTAGGGTTAGGGTACGCGTTAGGGTGAGGGTAGTTATTAAACCTATCCCACTCTCTAGATACCCCTTAGCACGTAAAGGAATATTATTTGGGGGTCCAGCCATGGAGAAGAGTTTAGACACGAGGAGAAGATAAGGAACACACCCCTTATCAAGAAATCACATTAGGATTCTCTTTTTAACCTGTTCCTTAAAACACTAGTGCTTAGGAAATCTATTGGAGGCAGAAGCAGTCAAGGGTAGCTTAGGGTTAGGGTTAGGGTTAGGGTGAGGGTTAGGGTACGGCTTAGGGTACGGGTTCGGGGAGGGGTTCGGGTAGGGCGTAGGGTATGGGTTAGGGTGAGGGTTAGGGTTAGTGTTAGGGTTAGGGCTCGGTTTAGGGTACGGGTTAGGATTAGGGTACGCGTTAGGGTTAGGGTAGGGGTTAGGGTTAGGGTACGCTTTTGGGTGAGGGTAGTTATTAAACCTATCCCACTCTCTAGATACCCCATAGCACGTAAAGTAATATTATTTGGGGGTCCAGCCATGGAGAAGAGTTTAGACACTAGGAGAAGATAAGGAACACACCCATTATCAAGAAATCACAATATGATTCTCTTTTTAAACTGTTCCTTAAAACACTAGTGCTTAGGAAATCTATTGGAGGCAGAAGCAGTCAAGGGTAGCTTAGGGTTAGGGTTAGGGTTAGGGTGAGGGTTAGGGTACGGCTTAGGGTACGGGTTCGGGGAAGGGTTCGGGTAGGGCGTAGGGTATGGGTTAGGGTTAGGGTTAGGGTTAGTGTTAGGGTTAGGGCTCGGTTTAGGGTACGGGTTAGGATTAGTGTACGCGTTAGTGTTATGGTAGGGGTTAGGGTTAGGGTACGCGATAGGGTGAGGTTAGTTATTAAACCTATCCCACTCTCTAGATACCCCTTAGCATGTAAAGGAATATTATTTGGGGGTCCAGCCATGGAGAAGAGTTTAGACACTAGTAGAAAATAAGGAACACACCCATTATCAAGAAATCACATTAGGATTCTCTTTTTAAACTGTTCCTTAAAACACTAGTGCTTAGGAAATCTATTGGAGGTAGAAGCCGTCAAGGGTAGCTTAGGGTTAGGGTTAGGGTTAGATTGAGGGTTAGGGTATGGCTTAGGGTACGGGTTCGGGGAGGGGTTCGGGTAGGGCGTAGGGTATGGGTTAGGGTTAGGGTTAGGGTTAGTGTTAGGGTTAGGGCTCGGTTTAGGGTACGGGTTAGGATTAGGGTACGCGTTAGGGTTAGGGTAGGGGTTAGGGTTAGGGTACGCGTTAGGGTGAGGGTAGTTATTAAACCTCTCCCTCTCTCTAGATACCCCTTAGCACGTAAAGGAATATTATTTGGGGATCCTGCCATGGAGAAGAGTTTAGACACGAGGAGAAGATAAGGAACACACCCATTATCAAGAAATCAAATTAGGATTCCCTTTTTAACCTGTTCCTTAAAACACTAGTGCTTAGGAAATCTATTGGAGGCAGAAGCAGTCAAGGGTAGCTTAGGGTTAGGGTTAGGGTTAGGGTGAGGGTTAGGGTACGGCTTAGGGAACGGGTTCGGGGAAGGGTTCGGGTAGGGCGTAGGGTATGGGTTAGGGTTAGGGTTAGGGTTAGTGTCAGGGTTAGGGCTCGGTTTAGGGTACGGGTTAGGATTAGGGTACGCGTTAGTGTTAGGGTAAGGGTTAGGGTTAGGGTACGCGATAGGGTGAGGTTAGTTATTAACCTATCCCACTCTCTAGATACCCCTTAGCATGTAAAGGAATAATATTTGGGGGTCCAGCCATGGAGAAGAGTTTAGACACTAGGAGAAGATAAGGAACACACCCATTATCAAGAAATCACATTAGGATTCTCTTTTTAACCTGTTCCTTAAAACACTAGTGCTTAGGAAATCTATTGGAGGCAGAAGCAGTCAAGGGGAGCTTAGGGTTAGGGTTTGGGTTAGATTGAGGGTTAGGGTACGGCTTAGGGTACGGGTTCGGGGAGGGGTTCGGGTAGGGCGTAGGGTATGGGTTAGGGTTAGGGTTAGGGTTAGTGTTAGGGTTAGGGCTCGGTTTAGGGTACGGGTTAGGATTAGGGTACGCGTTAGGGTTAGGGTAGGGGTTAGGGTTAGGGTACGCGTTAGGGTGAGGGTAGTTATTAAACCTCTCCCTCTCTCTAGATACCCCATAGCACGTAAAGGAATATTATTTGGGGGTCCAGCCATGGAGAAGAGTTTAGACACTAGGAGAAGATAAGGAACACACCCATTATCAAGAAACCACATTAGGATTCTCTTTTTAACCTGTTCCTTAAAACACTAGTGCTTAGGAAATCTATTGGAGGCAGAAGCAGTCAAGGGTAGCTTAGGGTTAGTGTTAGGGTTAGGGTGAGGGTTAGGGTATGGCTTAGGGTACGGGTTCGGGGAGGCGTTCGGGTAGGGCGTAGGGTATGGGTTAGGGTTAGGGTTAGGGTTAGTGTTAGGGTTAGGGCTCGGTTTAGGGTACGGGTTAGGATTAGGGTACGCGTTAGGGTTAGGGTAGGGGTTAGGGTTAGGGTACGCGTTAGGGTGAGGGTACTTATTAAACCTATCCCACTCTCTAGATACCCCTTAGCAAGTAAAGGAATATTATTTGGGGGTCCAGCCATGGAGAAGAGTTTAGACACGAGGAGAAGATAAGGAACACACCCATTATCAAGAAATCACATTAGGACTCTCTTTTTAACCTGTTCCTTAAAACACTAGTGCTTACGAAATCTATTGGAGGCAGAAGCAGTTAAGGGTAGCTTAGGGTTAGGGTTAGGGTTAGGGTGAGGGTTAGGGTACGGCTTAGGGTACGGGTTCGGGGAGGGGTTCGGGTAGGGCGTAGGGTATGGGTTAGGGTGAGGGTTAGGGTTAGTGTTAGGGTTAGGGATCGGTTTAGGGTACGGGTTAGGATTAGGGTACGCGTTAGGGTTAGGGTAGGGGTTAGGGTTAGGGTACGCGTTAGGGTGAGGGTAGTTATTAAACCTATCCCACTCTCTAGATACCCCTTAGCACGTAAAGGAATATTATTTGGGGGTCCAGCCATGGAGAAGAGTTTAGACACGAGGAGAAGATAAGGAACACACCCCTTATCAAGAAATCACATTAGGATTCTCTTTTTAACCTGTTCCTTAAAACACTAGTGCTTAGGAAATCTATTGGAGGCAGAAGCAGTCAAGGGTAGCTTAGGGTTAGGGTTAGGGTTAGGGTGAGGGTTAGGGTACGGCTTAGGGTACGGTTTCGGGGAGGGGTTCGGGTAGGGCGTAGGGTATGGGTTAGGGTTAGGGTTAGGGCTAGTGTTAGGGTTAGGGCTCGGTTTAGGGTACGGGTTAGGATTAGGGTACGCGTTAGGGTTAGGGTAGGGGTTAGGGTAAGGGTACGCGATAGGGTGAGCTTAGTTATTAAACCTATCCCACTCTCTAGATACCCCTTAGCACGTAAAGGAATATTATTTGGGGGTCCAGCCATGGAGAAGAGTTTAGACACTAGGAGAAGATAAGGAACACACCAATTATCAAGAAATCACATTAGGATTCTCTTTTTAACCTGTTCCTTAAAACACTAGTGCTTAGGAAATCGATTGGAGGCAGAAGCAGTCAAGGGTAGCTTAGGGTTCGGGTTAGGGTTAGGGTGAGGGTTAGGGTACGGCATAGGGTACGGGTTTGGGGAGGGGTTCGGGTAGGGCGTAGGGTATGGGTTAGTGTGAGGGTTAGGGTTAGTGTTAGGGTTAGGGCTCGGTTTAGGGTACGGGTTAGGATTAGGGTACGCGTTAGGGTTAGGGTAGGGGTTAGGGTTAGGGTACGCTTTTGGGTGAGGGTAGTTATTAAACCTATCCCACTCTCTAGATACCCCATAGCACGTAAAGTAATATTATTTGGGGGTCCAGCCATGGAGAAGAGTTTAGACACTAGGAGAAGATAAGGAACACACCCATTATCAAGAAATCACATTAGGATTCTCTTTTTAACCTGTTCCTTAAAACACTAGTGCTTAGGAAATCTATTGGAGGCAGAAGCAGTCAAGGGTAGCTTAGGGTTAGGGTTAGGGTTAGATTGAGGGTTAGGGTATGGCTTAGGGTACGGGTTCGGGGAGGGGTTCGGGTAGGGCGTAGGGTTAGGGTTAGGGTTAGTGTTAGGGTTAGGGCTCGGTTTAGGGTACGGGTTAGGATTAGGGTACGCGTTAGGGTTAGGGTAGGGGTTAGGGTTAGGGTACGCGTTAGGGTGAGGGTAGTTATTAAACCTCTCCCTCTCTCTAGATACCCCATAGCACGTAAAGGAATATTATTTGGGTGTCCAGCCATGGAGAAGAGTTTAGACACTAGGAGAAGATGAGGAACACACCCATTATCAAGAAATAACATTAGGATTCTTTTTTTAACCTGTTCCTTAAAACACTAGTGCTTAGGAAATCTATTGGAGGCAGAAGCCGTCAAGGGTAGCTTAGGGTTAGGGTTAGGGTTAGGGTGAGGGTTAGGGTACGGCTTAGGGTACGGGTTCAGGGAGGGGTTCGGGTAGGGCGTAGGGTATGGGTTAGGGTTAGGGTTAGGGTTAGTGTTAGGGTTAGGGCTCGGTTTAGGGTACGGGTTAGGATTAGGGTATGCGTTAGTGTTACGGTAGGGGTTAGGGTTAGGGTACGCGATAGGGTGAGGTTAGTTATTAAACCTATCCCACTCTCTAGATACCCCTTAGCATGTAAAGGAATATTATTTGGGGGTCCAGCCATGGAGAAGAGTTTAGACACTAGGAGAAGATAAGGAACACACCCATTATCAAGAAATCACATTAGGATTCTCTTTTTAACCTGTTCCTTAAAACACTAGTGCTTAGGAAATCTATTGGAGGCAGAAGCCGTCAAGGGTAGCTTAGTGTTAGGGTTAGGGTTAGGATGAGGGTTAGGGTACGGCTTAAATTACGGGTTTGGGGAGGGGTTTGGGTAGGGCATAGGGGTTGGGTTAGGGTTAGGTTTAGGGTTAGTGTTAGGGTTAGGGCTCGGTTTAGGGTACGGGTTAGGATTAGGGTACGCGTTAGGGTTAGGGTAGGGGTTAGGGTTAGGGTACGCGTTAGGGTGAGGGTAGTTATTAAACCTATCACACTCTCTAGATACCCCTTAGCACGTAAAGGAATATTATTTGGGGATCCTGCCATGGAGAAGAGTTTAGACACGAGGAGAATATAAGGAACACACCCATTATCAAGAACTCACATTAGGATTCTGTTTTTAACCTGTTCCTTAAAACTCTAGTGCTTAGGAAATCTATTGGAGGCAGAAGCCGTCAACGGTAGCTTAGGGTTAGGGTTAGGGTTAGGGTGAGGGTTAGGGTACGGCTTAGGGTACGTGTTCGGGGAGGGGTTCGGGTAGGGCGTAGGGTATGGGTTAGGGTTAGGGTTAGGGTTAGGGTTAGGGTTAGGGCTCGGTTTAGGGTACGGGTTAGGATTAGGGTACGCGTTAGGGTTAGGTTAGGGGTTAGGGTTAGGGTACGCGTTAGGGTGAGGGTAGTTATTAAACCTATCCCACTCTCTAGATACCCCTTAGCACGTAAAGGAATATTATTTGGGGGTCCAGCCATGGAGAAGGGTTTAGACACGAGGAGAAGATAAGGAACACACCCCTTATCAAGAAATCACATTAGGATTCTCTTTTTAACCTGTTCCTTAAAACACTAGTGCTTAGGAAATCTATTGGAGGCAGAAGCAGTCAAGGGGAGCTTAGGGTTAGGGTTTGGGTTAGATTGAGGGTTAGGGTACGGCTTAGGGTACGGGTTCGGGGAGGGGTTCGGGTAGGGCGTAGGGTATGGGTTAGGGTTAGGGTTAGGGTTAGTGTTAGGTTTAGGGCTCGGTTTAGGGTACGGGTTAGGATTAGGGTACGCGTTAGGGTTAGGGTAGGGGTTAGGGTTAGGGTACGCGTTAGGGTGAGGGTAGTTATTAAACCTCTCCCTCTCTCTAGATACCCCATAGCACGTAAAGGAATATTATTTGGGGGTCCAGCCATGGAGAAGAGTTTAGACACTAGGAGAAGATGAGGAACACACCCATTATCAAGAAATCACATTAGGATTCTCTTTTTAACCTGTTCCTTAAAACACTAGTGCTTAGGAAATCTATCGGAGGCAGAAGCAGTCAAGGGTAGCTTAGGGTTAGTGTTAGGGTTAGGGTGAGGGTTAGGGTATGGCTTAGGGTACGGGTTCGGGGAGGCGTTCGGGTAGGGCGTAGGGTATGGGTTAGGGTTAGGGTTAGGGTTAGTGTTAGGGTTAGGGCTCGGTTTAGGGTACGGGTTAGGATTAGGGTACGCGTTAGGGTTAGGGTAGGGGTTAGGGTTAGGGTACGCGTTAGGGTGAGGGTAGTTATTAAACCTATCCCACTCTCTAGATACCCCTTAGCAAGTAAAGGAATATTATTTGGGGGTCCAGCCATGGAGAAGAGTTTAGACACGAGGAGAAGATAAGGAACACACCCATTATCAAGAAATCACATTAGGATTCTCTTTTTAACCTGTTCCTTAAATCACTAGTGCTTAGGAAATCTATTGGAGGCAGAAGCCGTCAAGGGTAGCTTAGGGTTAGGGTTAGGGTTAGGGTGAGGGTTAGGGTATGGCTTAGGGTACGGGTTCGGGGAAGGGTTCGGGTAGGGCATAGGGTATGGGTTAGGGTTAGGGTTAGGGTTAGTGTTAGGGTTAGGGCTCGGTTTAGGGTACGGGTTAGGATTAGGGTACGCGTTAGGGTTAGGGTACGGGTTAGGGTTAGGGTACGCGTTAGGGTGAGGGTAGTTATTAAACCTATCCCACTCTCTAGATACCCCTTAGCACGTAAAGGAATATTATTTGGGGGTCCAGCCATGGAGAAGAGTTTAGACACGAGGAGAAGATAAGGAACACACCCCTTATCAAGAAATCACATTAGGATTCTCTTTTTAACCTGTTCCTTAAAACACTAGTGCTTAGGAAATCTATTGGAGGCAGAAGCAGTCAAGGGTAGCTTAGGGTTAGGGTTAGGGTTAGGGTGAAGGTTAGGGTACGGCTTAGGGTACGGGTTCGGGGAGGGGTTCGGGTAGGGCGTAGGGTATGGGTTAGGGTGAGGGTTAGGGTTAGTGTTAGGGTTAAGGCTCGGTTTAGGGTACGGGTTAGGATTAGGGTACGCGTTAGGGTTAGGGTAGGGGTTAGGGTTAGGGTACGCTTTTGGATGAGGGTAGTTATTAAACCTATCCCACTCTCTAGATACCCCATAGCACGTAAAGTAATATTATTTGGGGGTCCAGCCATGGAGAAGAGTTTAGACACTAGGAGAAGATAAGGAACACACCCATTATCAAGAAATCACAATATGATTCTCTTTTTAAACTGTTCCTTAAAACACTAGTGCTTAGGAAATCTATTGGAGGCAGAAGCAGTCAAGGGTAGCTTAGGGTTAGGGTTAGGGTTAGGGTGAGGGTTAGGGTACGGCTTAGGGTACGGGTTCGGGGAAGGGTTCGGGTAGGGCGTAGGTTATGGGTTAGGGTTAGGGTTAGGGTTAGTGTCAGGGTTAGGGCTCGGTTTAGGGTACGGGTTAGGATTAGGGTACGCGTTAGTGTTAGGGTAGGGGTTAGGGTTAGGGTACGCGATAGGGTGAGGTTAGTTATTAAACCTATCCCACTCTCTAGATACCCCTTAGCATGTAAAGGAATAATATTTGGGGGTCCAGCCATGGAGAAGAGTTTAGACACGAGGAGAAGATAAGGAACACACCCCTTATCAAGAAATCACATTAGGATTCTCTTTTTAACCTGTTCCTTAAAACACTAGTGCTTAGGAAATCTATTGGAGGCAGAAGCAGTCAAGGGTAGCTTAGGGTTAAGGTTAGGGTTAGGGTGAGGGTTAGGTTACGGCTTAGGGTACGGGTTCTGGGAGGGGTTCGGGTAGGGCGTTGGGTCTGGGTTAGGGTGAGGGTTAGGGTTAGTGTTAGGGTTAGGGCTCGGTTTAGGGTACGGGTTAGGATTAGGGTACGCGTTAGGGTTAGGGTAGGGGTTAGGGTTAGGGTACGCTTTTGGGTGAGGGTAGTTATTAAACCTATCCCACTCTCTAGATACCCCATAGCACGTAAAATAATATTATTTGGGGGTCCAGCCATGGAGAAGAGTTTAGACACTAGGAGAAGATAAGGAACACACCCATTATCAAGAAATCACAATATGATTCTCTTTTTAAACTGTTCTTTAAAACACTAGTGCTTAGGAAATCTATTGGAGGCAGAAGCAGTCAAGGGTAGCTTAGGGTTAGGGTTAGGGTTAGGGTGAGGGTTAGGGTACGGCTTAGGGTACGGGTTCGGGGAAGGGTTCGGGTAGGGCGTAGGGTATGGGTTAGGGTTAGGGTTAGGGTTAGTGTCAGGGTTAGGGCTCGGTTTAGGGTACGGTTTGGATTAGGGTACGCGTTAGTGTTAGGGTAGGGGTTAGGGTTAGGGTACGCGATAGGGTGAGGTTAGTTATTAAACCTATCCCACTCTCTAGATACCCCTTAGCATGTAAAGGAATAATATTTGGGGGTCCAGCCATGGAGAAGAGTTTAGACACTAGGAGAAGATAAGGAACACACCCATTATCAAGAAATCACATTAGGATTCTCTTTTTAACCTGTTCCTTAAAACACTAGTGCTTAGGAAATCTATTGGAGGCAGAAGCAGTCAAGGGTAGCTTAGGGTTAGGGTTTGGGTTAGATTGAGGGTTAGGGTATGGCTTAGGGTACGGGTTCGGGGAGGGGTTCGGGTAGGGCGTAGGGTATGGGTTAGGGTTAGGGTTAGGGTTAGTGTTAGGGTTAGGGCTCGGTTTAGGGTACGGGTTAGGATTAGGGTACGCGTTAGGGTTAGGGTAGGGGTTAGGGTTAGGGTACGCGTTAGGGTGAGGGTAGTTATTAAACCTCTCACTCTCTCTAGATACCCCATAGCACGTAAAAGAATATTATTTGGGTGTCCAGCCATGGAGAAGAGTTTAGACACTAGGAGAAGATGAGGAACACATCCATTATCAAGAAATCACATTAGGATTCTCTTTTTAACCTGTTCCTTTAAACACTAGTGCTTAGGAAATCTATTGGAGGCAGAAGCCGTCAAGGGTAGCTTAGGGTTAGGGTTAGGGTTAGGGTGAGGGTTAGGGTACGGCTTAGGGTACGGGTTCAGGGAGGGGTTCGGGTAGGGCGTAGGGTATGGGTTAGGGTTAGGGTTAGGGTTAGTGTTAGGGTTAGGGCTCGGTTTAGGGTACGGGTTAGGATTAGGGTACGCGTTAGGGTTAGGGTAGGGGTTAGGGTTAGGGTACGCGTTAGGGTGAGGGTAGTTATTAAACCTATCCCACTCTCTAGATACTCCTTAGCACGTAAAGGAATATTATTTGGGGGTCCAGCCATGGAGAAGAGTTTAGACACGAGGAGAAGATAAGGAACACACCCCTTATCAAGAAATCACATTAGGATTCTCTTTTTAACCTGTTCCTTAAAACACTAGTGCTTAGGAAATCTATTGGAGGCAGAAGCAGTCAAGGGTAGCTTAGGGTTAAGGTTAGGGTTAGGGTGAGGGTTAGGGTACGGCTTAGGGTACGGGTTCGGGGAGGGGTTCGGGTAGGGCGTAGGGTCTGGGTTAGGGTGAGGGTTAGGGTTAGTGTTAGGGTTAGGGCTCGGTTTAGGGTACGGGTTAGGATTAGGGTACGCGTTAGGGTTAGGGTAGGGGTTAGGGTTAGGGTACGCTTTTGGGTGAGGGTAGTTATTAAACCTATCCCACTCTCTAGATACCCCATAGCACGTAAAATAATATTATTTGGGGGTCCAGCCATGGAGAAGAGTTTAGACACTAGGAGAAGATAAGGAACACACCCATTATCAAGAAATCACATTAGGATTCTCTTTTTAACCTGTTCCTTAAAACACTAGTGCTTAGGAAATCTATTGGAGGCAGAAGCAGTCAAGGGTAGCTTAGGGTTAGGTTTAGGGTTAGGGTGAGGGTTAGGGTATGGCTTAGGGTACGGGTTCGGGGAGGGGTTCGTGTAGGGCGTAGGGTATGGGTTAGGGTTAGGGTTAGGGTTAGTGTTAGGGTTAGGGCTCGGTTTAGGGTACGGGTTAGGATTAGGGTACGCGTTAGGGTTAGGGTAGGGGTTAGGGTTAGGGTACGCGTTAGGGTGAGGGTAGTTATTAAACCTCTCCCTCTCTCTAGATACCCCATAGCACGTAAAGGAATATTATTTGGGGGTCCAGCCATGGAGAAGAGTTTAGACACTAGGAGAAGATAAGGAACACACCCATTATCAAGAAATCACATTAGGATTCTCTTTTTAACCTGTTCCTTAAAACACTAGTGCTTAGGAAATCTATTGGAGGCAGAAGCCGTCAAGGGTACATTAGGGTTAGGGTTAGGGTTAGGGTGAGGGATAGAGTACTGCTTAGGGTACGGGTTCAGGGAGGGGTTCGGGTAGGGCGTAGGGTATGGGTTAGGGTTAGGGTTATGGTTAGGGCTCGGTTTAGGGTACGGGTTAGGATTAGGGTACGCGTTAGGGTTAGGGTAGGGGTTAGGGTTAGGGTATGCGTTAGGGTGAGGGTAGTTATTAAACCTATCCCACTCTCTAGATACCCCTTAGCAAGTAAAGGAATATTATTTGGGGGTCCAGCCATGGAGAAGAGTTTAGACACGAGGAGAAGATAAGGAACACACCCATTATCAAGAATCCCATTAGGATTCTCTTTTTAACCTGTTCCTTAAAACACTAGTGCTTAGGAAATCTATTGGAGGCAGAAGCAGTCAAGGGTAGCTTAGGGTTAGGGTTAGGGTTAGGGTTAGGGTTAGGGTACGGCTTAGGGTACGGGTTCGGGGAAGGGTTCGGGTAGGGCGTAGGGTATGGGTTAGGGTTAGGGTTAGGGTTAGTGTTAGGGTTAGGGCTCCGTTTAGGGTACGGGTTAGGATTAGTGTACGTGTTAGGGTTAGGGTAGGGGTTAGGGTTAGGATACGCGTTAGGGTGAGGGTAGTTATTAAACCTATCCCACTCTCTAGATACCCCTTAGCACGTAAAGGAATATTATTTGGGGGTCCAGCCATGGAGAAGAGTTTAGACACGAGGAGAAGATAAGGAACACACCCATTATCAAGAAATCACATTAGGATTCTCTTTTTAACCTGTTCCTTAAAACACTAGTGCTTAGGAAATCTATTGGAGGCAGAAGCAGTCAAGGGTAGCTTAGGGTTAGGGTTAGGGTTAGGGTGAGGGTTAGGGTACGGCTTAAGGTACGGGTTCGGGGAGGGGTTCGGGTAGGGAGTAGGATTTGGGTTAGGGTTAGAGTTAGGGCTAGTGTTGGGTTTAGGGCTCGGTTTAGGGTACGGGTTAGGATTAGGGTACGTGTTAGGGTTAGGGTACGCGTTAGAGTGAGGGTAGTTATTAAACCTATCCCACTCTCTATATACCCCTTAGCGCGTAAAGGAATATTATTTGGGGGTCCAGCCATGGAGAAGAATTTAGACACTAGGAGAAGATAAGGAACACACCCATTATCAAGAAATCACATTAGGATTCTCTTTTTAACCTGTTCCTTAAAACACTAGAGCTTAGGAAATCTATTTGAGGCAGAAGCAGTCAAGGGTAGCTTAGGGTTAGGGTTAGGTTTAGGGTGAGGGTTAGGGTATGGCTTAGGGTACGGGTTCGGGGAGGGGTTCGGGTAGGGCGTAGGGTATGGGTTAGGGTTAGGGTTAGGGTTAGTGTTAGGGTTAGGGCTCGGTTTAGGGTACGGTTTAGGATTAGTGTACGCGTTAGGGTTAGGGTAGGGGTTAGGGTTAGGGTATGCGTTAGGGTGAGGGTAGCTTTTAAACCTCTCCCTCTCTCTAGATACCCCATAGCACGTAAAGGAATATTATTTGGGGGTCCAGCCATGGAGAAGAGTTTAGACACGAGGAGAAGATAAGGAACACACCCATTATCAAGAAATCACATTAGGATTCTCTTTTTAACCTGTTCCTTAAAACACTAGTGCTTAGGAAATCTATTGGAGGCAGAAGCCGTCAAGGGTAGCTCAGGGTTAGGGTGAGGGTTAGGGTACGGCTTAGGGTACGGGTTCAGGGAGGGGTTCGGGTAGGGCGTAGGGTATGGGTTAGGGTTAGGGTTAGGGTTAGTGTTAGGGTTAGGGCTCGGTTTAGGGTACGGGTTAGGATTAGGGTACGCGTTAGTGTTAGGGTAGGGGTTAGGGTTAGGGTACGCGATAGGGTGAGGTTAGTTATTAAACCTATCCCACTCTCTAGATACCCCTTAGCATGTAAAGGAATATTATTTGGGGGTCCAGCCATGGAGAAGAGTTTAGACACTAGGAGAAGATAAGGAACACACCCATTATCAAGAAATCACATTAGGATTCTCTTTTTAAACTGTTCCTTAAAACACTAGTGCTTTTGAAATCTATTGGAGGCAGAAGCCGTCAAGGGTAGCTTAGTGTTAGGGTTAGGGTTAGGGTGAGGGTTAGGGTACGGCTTAGGGTACGGGTTTGGAGAGGGGTTCGGGTAGGGCGTAGGGTATGGGTTAGGGTTAGGGTTAGGGTTAGTGTTAGGGTTAGGGCTCGGTTTAGGGTACGGGTTAGGATTAGGGTACGCGTTAGGGTTAGGGTAGGGGTTAGGGTTAGGGTACGCGTTAGGGTGAGGGTAGTTATTAAACCTATCCCACTCTCTAGATACTCCTTAGCACGTAAAGGAATATTATTTGGGGGTCCAGCCATGGAGAAGAGTTTAGACACGAGGAGAAGATAAGGAACACACCCCTTATCAAGAAATCACATTAGGATTCTCTTTTTAACCTGTTCCTTAAAACACTAGTGCTTAGGAAATCTATTGGAGGCAGAAGCAGTCAAGGGTAGCTTAGGGTTAAGGTTAGGGTTAGGGTGAGGGTTAGGGTACGGCTTAGGGTACGGGTTCGGGGAGGGGTTCGGGTAGGGCGTAGGGTCTGGGTTAGGGTGAGGGTTAGGGTTAGTGTTAGGGTTAGGGCTCGGTTTAGGGTACGGGTTAGGATTAGGGTACGCGTTAGGGTTAGGGTAGGGGTTAGGGTTAGGGTACGCTTTTGGGTGAGGGTAGTTATTAAACCTATCCCACTCTCTAGATACCCCATAGCACGTAAAATAATATTATTTGGGGGTCCAGCCATGGAGAAGAGTTTAGACACTAGGAGAAGATAAGGAACACACCCATTATCAAGAAATCACATTAGGATTCTCTTTTTAACCTGTTCCTTAAAACACTAGTGCTTAGGAAATCTATTGGAGGCAGAAGCAGTCAAGGGTAGCTTAGGGTTAGGTTTAGGGTTAGGGTGAGGGTTAGGGTACGGCTTAGGGTACGGGTTCGGGGAGGGGTTCGGGTAGGGCGTAGGGTATGGGTTAGGGTGAGGGTTAGGGTTAGTGTTAGGGTTAGGGCTCGGTTTAGGGTACGGGTTAGGATTAGGGTACGCGTTAGGGTTAGGGTAGGGGTTAGGGTTAGGGTACGCGATAGGGTGAGGTTAGTTATTAAACCTATCCCACTCTCTAGATACCCCTTAGCATGTAAAGGAATAATATTTGGGGGTCCAGCCATGGAGAAGATTTTAGACACTAGGAGAAGATAAGGAACACACCCATTATCAAGAAATCACATTAGGATTCTCTTTTAAACCTGTTCCTTAAAACAGTAGTGCTTAGGAAATCTATTGGAGGCAGAAGCAGTCAAGGGTAGCTTAGTGTTAGGGTTTGGGTTAGATTGAGGGTTAGGGTATGGCTTAGGGTACGGGTTCGGGGAGGGGTTCGGGTAGGGCGTAGGGTATGGGTTAGGGTTAGGGTTAGGGTTAGTGTTAGGGTTAGGGCTCGGTTTAGGGTACGGGTTAGGATTAGGGTACGCGTTAGGGTTAGGGTAGGGGTTAGGGTTAGGGTACGCGTTAGGGTGAGGGTAGTTATTAAACCTCTCCCTCTCTCTAGATACCCCATAGCACGTAAAGGAATATTATTTGGGTGTCCAGCCATGGAGAAGAGTTTAGACACTAGGAGAAGATGAGGAACACACCCATTATCAAGAAATCACATTAGGATTCTCTTTTTAACCTGTTCCTTAAAACACTAGTGCTTAGGAAATCTATTGGAGGCAGAAGCCGTCAAGGGTAGCTTAGGGTTAGGGTTAGGGTTAGGGTGAGGGTTAGGGTACGGCTTAGGGTACGGGTTCAGGGAGGGGTTCGGGTAGGGCGTAGGGTATGGGTTAGGGTTAGAGTTAGGGTTAGTGTTAGGGTTAGGGCTCGGTTTAGGGTACGGGTTAGGATTAGGGTACGCGTTAGGGTTAGGGTAGGGGTTAGGGTTAGGGTACGCGTTAGGGTGAGGGTAGTTATTAAACCTATCCCACTCTCTAGATACCCCTTAGCACGTAAATGAAGATTATTTGGGGGTCCAGCCATGGAGAAGAGTTTAGACACGAGGAGAAGATAAGGAACACACCCCTTATCAAGAAATCACATTAGGATTCTCTTTTTAACCTGTTCCTTAAAACACTAGTGCTTAGGAAATCTATTGGAGGCAGAAGCAGTCAAGGGGAGCTTAGGGTTAGGGTTTGGGTTAGATTGAGGGTTAGGGTATGGCTTAGGGTACGGGTTCGGGGAGGGGTTCGTGTAGGGCGTAGGGTATGGGTTAGGGTTAGGGTTAGGGTTAGTGTTAGGGTTAGGGCTCGGTTTAGGGTACGGGTTAGGATTAGGGTACGCGTTAGGGTTAGGGTAGGGGTTAGGGTTAGGGTACGCGTTAGGGTGAGGGTAGTTATTAAACCTCTCCCTCTCTCTAGATACCCCATAGCACGTAAAGGAATATTATTTGGGGGTCCAGCCATGGAGAAGAGTTTAGACACTAGGAGAAGATAAGGAACACACCCATTATCAAGAAATCACATTAGGATTCTCTTTTTAACCTGTTCCTTAAAACACTAGTGCTTAGGAAATCTATTGGAGGCAGAAGCCGTCAAGGGTACATTAGGGTTAGGGTTAGGGTTAGGGTGAGGGATAGAGTACTGCTTAGGGTACGGGTTCAGGGAGGGGTTCGGGTAGGGCGTAGGGTATGGGTTAGGGTTAGGGTTATGGTTAGGGCTCGGTTTAGGGTACGGGTTAGGATTAGGGTACGCGTTAGGGTTAGGGTAGGGGTTAGGGTTAGGGTACGCGTTAGGGTGAGGGTAGTTATTAAACCTATCCCACTCTCTAGATACCCCTTAGCAAGTAAAGGAATATTATTTGGGGGTCCAGCCATGGAGAAGAGTTTAGACACGAGGAGAAGATAAGGAACACACCCATTATCAAGAATCCCATTTGGATTCTCTTTTTAACCTGTTCCTTAAAACACTAGTGCTTAGGAAATCTATTGGAGGCAGAAGCAGTCAAGGGTAGCTTAGGGTTAGGGTTAGGGTTAGGGTGAGGGTTAGGGTACGGCTTAGGGTACGGGTTCGGGGAAGGGTTCGGGTAGGGCGTAGGGTATGGGTTAGGGTTAGGGTTAGGGTTAGTGTTAGGGTTAGGGCTCCGTTTAGGGTACGGGTTAGGATTAGTGTACGTGTTAGGGTTAGGGTAGGGGTTAGGGTTAGGATACGCGTTAGGGTGAGGGTAGTTATTAAACCTATCCCACTCTCTAGATACCCCTTAGCACGTAAAGGAATATTATTTGGGGGTCCAGCCATGGAGAAGAGTTTAGACACGAGGAGAAGATAAGGAACACACCCATTATCAAGAAATCACATTAGGATTCTCTTTTTAACCTGTTCCTTAAAACACTAGTGCTTAGGAAATCTATTGGAGGCAGAAGCAGTCAAGGGTAGCTTAGGGTTAGGGTTAGGGTTAGGGTGAGGGTTAGGGTACGGCTTAAGGTACGGGTTCGGGGAGGGGTTCGGGTAGGGAGTAGGATTTGGGTTAGGGTTAGAGTTAGGGCTAGTGTTGGGTTTAGGGCTCGGTTTAGGGTACGGGTTAGGATTAGGGTACGTGTTAGGTTTAGGGTAGGGGTTAGGGTTAGGGTACGCGTTAGAGTGAGGGTAGTTATTAAACCTATCCCACTCTCTAGATACCCCTTAGCGCGTAAAGGAATATTATTTGGGGGTCCAGCCATGGAGAAGAATTTAGACACTAGGAGAAGATAAGGAACACACCCATTATCAAGAAATCACATTAGGATTCTCTTTTTAACCTGTTCCTTAAAACACTAGAGCTTAGGAAATCAATTTGAGGCAGAAGCAGTCAAGGGTAGCTTAGGGTTAGGGTTAGGTTTAGGGTGAGGGTTAGGGTATGGCTTAGGGTACGGGTTCGGGGAGGGGTTCGGGTAGGGCGTAGGGTATGGGTTAGGGTTAGGGTTAGGGTTAGTGTTAGGGTTAGGGCTCGGTTTAGGGTACGGTTTAGGATTAGTGTACGCGTTAGGGTTAGGGTAGGGGTTAGGGTTAGGGTATGTGTTAGGGTGAGGGTAGCTTTTAAACCTCTCCCTCTCTCTAGATACCCCATAGCACGTAAAGGAATATTATTTGGGGGTCCAGCCATGGAGAAGAGTTTAGACACGAGGAGAAGATAAGGAACACACCCATTATCAAGTAATCACATTAGGATTCTCTTTTTAACCTGTTCCTTAAAACACTAGTGCTTAGGAAATCTATTGGAGGCAGAAGCCGTCAAGGGTAGCTCAGGGTTAGGGTGAGGGTTAGGGTACGGCTTAGGGTACGGGTTCAGGGAGGGGTTCGGGTAGGGCGTAGGGTATGGGTTAGGGTTAGGGTTAGGGTTAGTGTTAGGTTTAGGGCTCGGTTTAGGGTACGGGTTAGGATTACGGTATGCCTGAGTTTTACGGTAGGGGTTAGGGTTAGGGTACGCGATAGGGTGAGGTTAGTTATTAAACCTATCCCACTCTCTAGATACCCCTTAGCACGTAAAGAAATATTATTTGGGTGTCCAGCCATAGAGAAGAGTTTAGACACTAGGAGAAGATAAGGAACACACCCATTATCAAGAAATCACTTTAGGATTCTCTTTTTAAACTGTTCCTTAAAACACTAGTGCTTAGGAAATCTATTGGAGGCAGAAGCAGTCAAGGGTAGCTTAGGGTTAGGGTTAGGGTTAGGGTGAGGGTTAGGGTATGTCTTAGGGTACGGGTTCGGGGAGGGGTTCGGGTAGGGCGTAGGGTATGGGTTAGGGTTAGGGTTAGGGTTAGTGTTAGGATTAGGGCTCGGTTTAGGGTACGGGTTAGGATTAGGGTACGCGTTAGGGTTAGGGTAGGGGTTAGGGTTAGGGTACGCGTTAGGGTGAGGGTAGTTATTAAACCTCTCCCTCTCTCTAGATACCCCATAGCACGTAAAGGAATATTATTTGGGGGTCCAGCCATGGAGAAGAGTTTAGACACTAGGAGAAGATAAGGAACACACCCATTATCAAGAAATCACATTAGGATTCTCTTTTTAACCTGTTTCTTAAAACACTAGTGCTTAGGAAATATATTGGAGGCAGAAGCCGTCAAGGTTAGCTTAGGGTTAGGGTTAGGGTTAGGGTGAGGGTTAGGGTACGGCTTAGGGTATGGGTTCGGGGAGGGGTTCGGGTAGGGCGTAGGGTATGGGTTAGGGTGAGGGTTAGGGTTAGTGTTAGGGTTAGGGCTCGGTTTAGGGTACGGGTTAGGATTAGGGTACGGGTTAGGATTAGGGTACACGTTAGGGTTAGGGTAGTGGTTAGGGTTAGGGTACGCGTTAGGGTGAGGGTAGTTATTAAACCTATCACACTCTCTAGATACCCCTTAGCACGTAAAGGGATATTATTTGGGGGACCAGCCATGGAGAAGAGTTTAGACACGAGGAGAAGATAAGGAACACACCCATTATCAAGAAATCACATTAGGATTCTCTTTTTAACCTGTTCCTTAAAACACTAGTGCTTAGGAAATCTATTGGAGGCAGAAGCCGTCAAGGGTAGCTTAGGGTTAGGGTTAGGGTTAGGGTGAGGGTTAGGGTACGGCTTAGGGTACGGGTTCGGGGAGGGGTTCGGGTAGGGCGTAGGGTATGGGTTAGGGTTAGGGTTAGGGTTAGTGTTAGGGTTAGGGCTCGGTTTAGGGTACGGGTTAGGATTAGTGTAGGGGTTAGGGTTAGGGTACGCTTTAGCGTGAGGGTAGTTATTAAACCTATCCCACTCTGTAGATACCCCTTAGCACGTAAAGGAATATTATTTGGGGGTCCAGCCATGGAGAAGAGTTTAAACACTAGGAGAAGATAAGGAAAACACCCATTATCAAGAAATCACAATATGATTCTCTTTTTAAACTGTTCCTTAAAACACTAGTGCTTAGGAAGTCTATTGGAGGCAGAAGCAGTCAAGGGTAGGTTAGGGTTAGGGTGAGGGTTACGGTACGGCTTAGGGTACGGGTTCGGGGAGGGGTTCGGGTAGGGCGTAGGGTATGGGTTAGGGTTAGGGTTAGGGCTAGTGTTAGGGTTAGGGCTCGGTTTAGGGTACGGGTTAGGATTAGGGTACGCGTTAGTGTTAGGGTAGGGGTTAGGGTTAGGGTACGCGTTAGGGTGAGGGTAGTTATTAAACCTATCCCACTCTCTAGATACCCCTTAGCACAAAAAGGAATATTATTTGGGGGTCCAGCCATGGAGAAGAGTTTAGACACTAGGAGAAGATAAGGAACACACCCATTATCAAGAAATCGCAATAGGATTCTCTTTTTAAACTTTTCCTTAAAACACTAGTGCTTAGGAAACCTATTGGAGGCAGAAGCAGTCAAGGGTAGCTTAGGGTTAGGGTTAGGGTTAGGGTATGGCTTAGGGTACGGGTTCGGGGAGGGGTTCGGTTAGGGCGTAGGGTATGGGTTAGGGTTAGGGTTACGGTTAGTGTTAGGGTTAGCGCTCGGTTTAGGGTACGGTTTAGGATTAGGGTACGCATTAGGGTTAGGGTAGGGGTTAGGGTTAGGGTACGCGTTAGGGTGAGGGTAGTTATTAAACCTATCCCACTCTCTAGATACCCCTTAGCACGTAAAGGAATATTATTTGGGGGTCCAGCCATGGAGAAGACTTTAGACACGAGGAGAAGATAAGGAACACACCCATTATCAAGAAATCACATTAGGATTCTCTTTTTAACCTGTTCCTTAAAACACTAGTGCTTAGGAAATCTATTGGAGGCAGAAGCAGTCAAGGGTAGCTTAGTGTTAGGGTTAGGGTTAAGGTGAGGGTTAGGTTACGGGTTCGGGGAGGGTTTCGGGTAGGGCATAGGGTATGGGTTAGGGTGAGGGTTAGGGTTAGTGTTAGGGTTAGGGCTCGGTTTAGGGTACGGGTTAGGATTAGGGTACGCGTTAGGGTTAGGGTAGGGGTTAGGGTTAGGGTACGCTTTTGGGTGAGGGTAGTTATTAAACCTATCCCACTCTCTAGATACCCCTTAGCACGTAAAGGAATATTATTTGGGGGTCCAGCCATGGAGAAGAGTTTAGACACTAGGAGAAGATAAGGAACACACCCATTATCAAGAAATCACAATATGATTCTCTTTTTAAACTGTTCCTTAAAACACTAGTGCTTAGGAAATCTATTGGAGGCAGAAGCAGTCAAGGGTAGCTTAGGGTTAGGGTTAGGGTTAGATTGAGGGTTAGGGTACGGCTTAGGGTACGGGTTCGGGGAGGGGTTCGGGTAGGGCGTAGGGTATGGGTTAGGGTTAGGGTTAGAGTTAGTTTTAGGGTTAGGGCTCGGTTTAGTGTACGGGTTAGGATTAGGGTACGTGTTAGGGTTAGGGTAGGGGTTAGGGTTAGGGTACGCGTTAGGGTGAGGGTAGTTATTAAACCTATCCCACTCTCTAGATACCCCTTAGCACGTAAAGGAATATTATTTGGGGGTCCAGCCATGGAGAAGAATTTAGACACTAGCAGAAGATAAGGAACACACCCATTATCAGGAAATCACATTAGGATTCTCTTTTTAACCTGTTCCTTAAAACACTAGTGCTTAGGAAATCTATTGGAGGCAGAAGCAGGCAAGGGTAGCTTAGGGTTCGGGTTAGGGTTAGGGTGAGGGTTAAGGTACGGCTTAGGGTACGGGTTCGGGGAGGGGTTCGGGTAGGGCGTAGGGAATGGGCTAGGGTTAGGGTTAGGGCTACTGTTAGGGTTAGGGCTCGGTTTAGGGTACGGGTTAGGATTAGGGTACGCGTTAGGGTTAGGGTAGGGGTTAGGGTTAGGGTACGCATTAGGGTGAGCGTAGTTATTAAACCTATCCCACTCTCTAGATATCCCTTAGCACGTAAAGTAATATTATTTGGGGGTCCAGCCATGGCGAAAAGTTTAGACAGTAGGAGAAGATAAGGAACACACCCATTATCAAGAAATCACATTAGGATTCTCTTTTTAACCTGTTCCTTAAAACACTAGTGCTTAGGAAATCTATTGGAGGCAGAAGCAATCAAGGGTAGCTTAGGGTTAGGTTTAGGGTTAGGGTGAGGGTTAGGGTATGGCTTAGGGTACGGGTTCGGGGAGGGGTTCGTGTAGGATGTAGGGTATTGGTTAGGGTTAGTGT
Organism: Balaenoptera acutorostrata; assembly: GCF_949987535.1. Classification (NCBI taxonomy): domain Eukaryota; kingdom Metazoa; phylum Chordata; class Mammalia; order Artiodactyla; family Balaenopteridae; genus Balaenoptera; species Balaenoptera acutorostrata. The sequence continues at coordinate 359,187 of NW_026645805.1, read as the reverse complement.
TAGGGTTAGTGTTTGGGTTAGGGCTCGGTTTAGGGTACGGGTTAGGATTAGGGTACGCGTTAGGGTTAGGGTAGGGGTTAGGGTTAGGGTACGCGTTAGGCTGAGGGTAGTTATAAAACCTATCACACTCTCTAGATACCCCTTAGCACGTAAAGGAATATTATTTGGGGGTCCAGCCATGGACAAGAGTTTAGGCACGAGGAGAAGATAAGGAACACACCCATTATCAAGAAATCACATTAGGATTCTCTTTTTAAACTGTTCCTTAAAACACTAGTGCTTAGGAAATCTATTGGAGGCAGAAGCCATCAAGGGTAGCTTAGGTTTAGGGTTAGGTTTAGGGTGAGTGTTAGGGTATGGCTTAGGGTACGGGTTCGGGGAGGGGTTCGTGTAGGGCGTAGGGTATGGGTTAGGGTTAGGGTTAGGGTTAGTGTTAGGGTTAGGGCTCGGTTTAGGTTACGGGTTAGGATAAGGGTTCGCTTTAGGGTTAGGGTAGGGGTTAGGGTTAGGGTACGAGATAGGGTGAGGTTAGTTATTAAACCTATCCCACTCTCTAGATACCCCTTAGCACGTAAAGGAATATTATTTGGGGGTCCAGCCATGGAGAAGAGTTTAGACACTAGGAGAAGATAAGGAACACACCCATTATCAAGAAATCACATTAGGATTCTCTTTTTAACCTGTTCCTTAAAACACTAGTGCTTAGGAAATCTATTGGAGGCAGAAGCAGTCAAGGGTAGCTTAGGGTTAGGGTTAGGGTTAGATTGAGGGTTAGGGTACGGCTTAGGGTACGGGTTCGGGGAGGGTTTCGGGTAGGGCGTAGGGTATGGGTTAGGGTTAGGGTTAGCGTTAGTGTTAGGGTTAGGGCTCGGTTTAGTGTACGGGTTAGGATTAGTGTACGTGTTAGGGTTAGGGTAGGGGTTAGGGTTAGGGTACGCGTTAGGGTGAGGGTAGTTATTAAACCTATCCCACTCTCTAGATACCTCTTAGCACGTAAAGGAATATTATTTTGGGGTCCAGCAATGGAGAAGAATTTAGACACTAGGAGAAGATAAGGAACACACCCATTATCAGGAAATCATATTAGGATTCTCTTTTTAACCTGTTCCTTAAAACACTAGTGCTTAGGAAATCTATTGGAGGCAGAAGCAATCAAGGGTAGCTTAGGGTTAGGGTTAAGGTTAGGGTGAGGGTTAGGGTACGGCTTAGGGTACGGTTTCGGGGAGGGGTTCGGGTAGGGCGTAGGGTATGGTTTAGTATTAGGGTTACGGTTAGTGTTAGGGTTAGGGCTCGGTTTAGGGTACGGGTTAGGATTAGGGTACGCGTTAGGGTTAGGGTAGGGGTTAGGGTTAGGGTACGTTTTAGGGTGAGGGCAGTTATTAAACCTATCCCACTCTCTAGATACCCCTTAGCACGTAAAGTAATATTATTTGGGGGTCTAGCCATGGAGAAGAGTTTAGACACTAGGAGAAGATAAGGAACATACCCATTATCAAGAAATCACAATATGATTCTCTTTTTAAACTGTTCCTTAAAACACTAGTGCTTAGGAAATCTATTGGAGGCAGAAGCCATCAAGGGTAGCTTAGGTTTAGGGTTAGGGTTAGGGTGAGGGTTAGGGTATGGCTTAGGGTACGGGTTCGGGGAGGGGTTCGGGTAGGGCGTAGGGTATGGGTTAGGGTTAGGGTTAGGATTAGTGTTAGGGTTAGGGCTCGGTTTAGGGTACGGGTTAGGATTAGGGTACGCTTTAGGGTGAGGGTATGGGTTAGGGTTAGGGTACGCGATAGGGTGAGGTTAGTTATTAAACCTATCCCACTCTCTAGATACCCCTTAGCACGTAAAGGATATTATTTGGGGGTCCAGCCATGGAGAAGAGTTTAGACACAAGGAGAAGATAAGGAACACACCCATTATCACGAAATCACATTAGGATGCTCTTTTTAACCTGTTCCTTAAAACACTAGTGCTTAGGAAATCTATTGGAGGCAGAAGCAGTCAAGGGTAGCTTAGGGGTAGGGTTAGGGTTAGGGTGAGGGTTAGGGTATGGCTTAGGGTACGGGTTCGGGGAGGGGTTCGGGTAGGACCTAGGGTATTGGTTAGGGTTAGGGTTAGGGTTAGTGTTAGGTTTAGGGCTCGGTTTAGTGTAAGGGTTAGGATTAGGGTACGCGTTAGGGTTAGGGTAGGGGTTAGGGTTAGGGTACGCTTTAGGGTGAGGGCAGTTATTAAAACTATCCCACTCTCTAGATACCCCTTAGCACGTAAAGGAATATTATTTGGGGGTCCAGCCATGGAGAAGAGTTTAGACACTAGGAGAAGATAAGGAACACACCCATTATCAAGAAATCACAATATGATTCTCTTTTTAAACTGTTCCTTAAAACACTAGTGCTTAGGAAATCTATTGTAGGCAGAAGCCATCAAGGGTAGCGTAGGTTTAGGGTTAGGGTTAGGGTGAGGGTTAGGGTATGGCTTAGGGTACGGGTTCGGGGAGGGGTTCGGGTAGGGCGTAGGGTATGGGTTAGGGTTAGGGTTAGCGTTAGTGTTAGGGTTAGGGCTCGGTTTAGGGTACGGGTTAGGATTAGGGTACGCTTTAGGGTTAGGTTAGGGGTTAGGGTTAGGGTACGCGATAGGGTGAGGTTAGTTATTAAACCTTTCCCACTATCTAGATACCCCTTAGCACGTAAAGGATATTATTTGGGGGTCCAGCCATGGAGAAGAGTTTAGACACTAGGAGAAGATAAGGAACACACCAATTATCAAGAAATCACATTAGGATTCTCTTTTTAACCTGTTCCTTAAAACACTAGTGCTTAGGAAATCTATTGGAGGCAGAAGCAGTCAAGGGTAGCTTAGTGTTAGGGTTAGGGTTAAGGTGAGGGTTAGGTTACGGGTTCGGGGAGGGTTTCGGGTAGGGCATAGGGTATGTGTTAGGGTGAGGGTTAGGGTTAGTGTTAGGGTTAGGGCTAGGTTTAGGGTACGGGTTAGGATTAGGGTACGCGTTAGGGTTAGGGTAGGGGTCAGGGTTAGGGTACGCTTTTGGGTGAGGGTAGTTATTAAACCTATCCCACTCTCTAGATACCCCTTAGCACGTAAAGGAATATTATTTGGGGTTCCAGCCATGGAGAAGAGTTTAGACACTAGGAGAAGATAAGGAACACACCCATTATCAAGAAATCACAATATGATTCTCTTTTTAAACTGTTCCTTAAAACACTAGTGCTTAGGAAATGTATTGGAGGCAGAAGCAGTCAAGGGTAGCTTAGGGTTAGGGTTAGGGTTAGATTGAGGGTTAGGGTACGGCTTAGGGTACGGGTTCGGGAAGGGGTTCGGGTAGCGCGTAGGGTATGGGTTAGGGTTAGGGTTAGAGTTAGTTTTAGGGTTAGGGCTCGGTTTAGTGTACGGGTTAGGATTAGGGTACGTGTTAGGGTTAGGGTAGGGGTTAGGGTTAGGGTACGCGTTAGGGTGAGGGTAGTTATTAAACCTATCCCACTCTCTAGATACCCCTTAGCACGTAAAGGAATATTATTTGGGGGTCCAGCCATGGAGAAGAATTTAGACACTAGCAGAAGATAAGGAACACACCCATTATCAGGAAATCACATTAGGATTCTCTTTTTAACCTGTTCCTTAAAACACTAGTGCTTAGGAAATCTATTGGAGGCAGAAGCAGGCAAGGGTAGCTTAGGGTTCGGGTTAGGGTTAGGGTAGAGGGTTAAGGTACGGCTTAGGGTACGGGTTCGGGGAGGGGTTCGGGTAGGGCGTAGGGAATGGGTTAGGGTTAGGGTTAGGGCTACTGTTAGGGTTAGGGCTCGGTTTAGGGTACGGGTTAGGATTAGGGTACGCGTTAGGGTTAGGGTAGGGGTTAGGGTTAGGGTACGCATTAGGTTGAGCGTAGTTATTAAACCTATCCCACTCTCTAGATATCCCTTAGCACGTAAAGTAATATTATTTGGGGGTCCAGCCATGGCGAAAAGTTTAGACAGTAGGAGAAGATAAGGAACACACCCATTATCAAGAAATCACATTAGGATTCTCTTTTTAACCTGTTCCTTAAAACACTAGTGCTTAGGAAATCTATTGGAGGCAGAAGCAATCAAGGGTAGTTTAGGGTTAGGTTTAGGGTTAGGGTGAGGGTTAGGGTATGGCTTAGGGTACGGGTTCGGGGAGGGTTTCGTGTAGGATGTAGGGTATTGGTTAGGGTTAGTGTTAGGGTTAGTGTTTGGATTAGGGCTCGGTTTAGGGTACGGGTTAGGATTAGGGTACGCGTTAGGGTTAGGGTAGGGGTTAGGGTTAGGGTACGCGTTAGGCTGAGGGTAGTTATTAAACCTATCACACTCTCTAGATACCCCTTAGCACGTAACGGAATATTATTTGGGGGTCCAGCCATGGACAAGAGTTTAGGCACGAGGAGAAGATAAGGAACACACCCATTATCAAGAAATCACATTAGGATTCTCTTTTTAAACTGTTCCTTAAAACACTAGTGCTTAGGAAATCTATTGGAGGCAGAAGCCATCAAGGGTAGCTTAGGTTTAGGGTTAGGGTTAGGGTGAGGGTTAGGGTATGGCTTAGGGTAGGGGTTCGGGTAGGGCGTAGGGTATGGGTTAGGGTTAGGGTTAGGGTTAGTGTTAGGGTTAGGGCTCGGTTTAGGTTACGGGTTAGGATAAGGGTTCGCTTTAGGGTTAGGGTAGGGGTTAGGGTTAGGGTACGCGATAGGGTGAGGTTAGTTATTAAACCTATCCCACTCTCTAGATACCCCTTAGCACGTAAAGGAATATTATTTGGGGGTCCAGCCATGGAGAAGAGTTTAGACACTAGGAGAAGATAAGGAACACACCCATTATCACGAAATCACATTAGGATTCTCTTTTTAACCTGTTCCTTAAAACACTAGTGCTTAGGAAATCTATTGGAGGCAGAAGCAGTCAAGGGTAGCTTAGGGTTAGGGTTAGGGTTAGGGTGAGGGTTAGGGTATGGCTTAGGGTACGGGTTCGGGGAGGGGTTCGGGTAGGACCTAGGGTATTGGTTAGGGTTAGGGTTAGGGTTAGTGTCAGGTTTAGGGCTCGGTTTAGTGTACGGGTTAGGATTAGGGTACGCGTTAGGGTTAGGGTAGGGGTTAGGGTTAGGGTACGCTTTAGGGTGAGGGCAGTTATTAAAACTATCCCACTCTCTAGATACCCCTTAGCACGTAAAGGAATATTATTTGGGGGTCCAGCCATGGAGAAGAGTTTAGACACTAGGAGAAGATAAGGAACATACCCATTATCAAGAAATCACAATATGATTCTCTTTTTAAACTGTTCCTTAAAACACTAGTGCTTAGGAAATCTATTGTAGGCAGAAGCCATCAAGGGTAGCGTAGGTTTAGGGTTAGGGTTAGGGTGAGGGTTAGGGTATGGCTTAGGGTACGGGTTCGGGGAGGGGTTCGGGTAGGGCGTAGGGTATGGGTTAGTGTTAGGGTTAGCGTTAGTGTTAGGGTTAGGGCTCGGTTTAGGGTGCGGGTTAGGATTAGGGTACGCTTTAGGGTTAGGTTAGGGGTTAGGGTTAGGGTACGCGATAGAGTGAGGTTAGTTATTAAACCTTTCCCACTATCTAGATACCCCTTAGCACGTAAAGGATATTATTTGGGGGTCCAGCCATGGAGAAGAGTTTAGACACTAGGAGAAGATAAGGAACACACCCATTATCAAGAAATCACATTAGGATTCTCTTTTTAACCTGTTCCTTAAAACACTAGTGCTTAGGAAATCTATTGGAAACAGAAGCAGTCAAGGGTAGCTTAGGGTTAGGGTTAGGGTTAGATTGAGGGTTAGGGTATGGCTTATGGTACGGGTTCGGGGAGGGGTTCGTGTAGGGCGTAGGGTATGGGTTAGGGTTAGGGTTAGAGTTAGTGTTAGGGTTAGGGCTCGGTTTAGTGTATGGGTTAGGATTAGGGTACGTGTTAGTGTTAGGGTAGGGGTTAGGGTTAGGGTACGCATTAGGGTGAGCGTAGTTATTAAACCTATCCCACTCTCTAGATATCCCTTAGCACGTAAAGTAATATTATTTGGGGGTCCAGCCATGGCGAACAGTTTAGACAGTAGGAGAAGATAAGGAACACACCCATTATCAAGAAATCACATTAGGATTCTCTTTTTAACCTGTTCCTTAAAACACTAGTGCTTAGGAAATCTATTGGAGGCAGAAGCAATCAAGGGTAGCTTAGGGTTATGTTTAGGGTTAGGGTGAGGGTTAGGGTATGGCTTAGGGTACGGGTTCGGGGAGGGGTTCGGGTAGGATGTAGGGTATTGGTTAGGGATAGTGTTAGGGTTAGTGTTAGGTTTAGGGCTCGGTTTAGGGTATGGGTTAGGATTAGGGTACGCGTTAGGGTTAGGGTACGCGTTAGGCTGAGGGTAGTTATTAAACCTATCACACTCTCTAGATACCCCTTAGCACGTAAAGGAATATTATTTGGGGGTCCAGCCATGGAGAAGAGTTTAGACACTAGGAGAAGATAAGGAACACACACATTATCAAGAAATCACATTAGGATTCTCTTTTTAACCTGTTCCTTAAAACACTAGTGCTTAGGAAATCTATTGGAGGCAGAAGCAGTCAAGGGTAGCTTAGGGTTAGGGTTAGGTTTAGATTGAGGGTTAGGGTACGGCTTAGGGTACGGTTTCGGGGAGGGGTTCGGGTAGGGCGTAGGGTATGGTTTAGGATTAGGGTTACGGTTAGTGTTAGGGTTAGGGCTCGGTTTAGGGTACGGGTTAGGATTAGGGTACGCGTTAGTGTTAGGGTAGGGGTTAGGGTTATGGTACGCTTTAGGGTGAGGGCAGTTATTAAACCTATCCCACTGTCTAGATACCCCTTAGCACGGAAAGGAATATTATTTGGGGGTCCAGCCATGGAGAAGAGTTTAGACACTAGGAGAAGATAAGGAACATACCCATTATCAAGAAATCACAATATGATTCTCTTTTTAAACTGTTCCTTAAAACACTAGTGCTTAGGAAATCTATTGGAGGCAGAAGCCATCAAGGGTAGCTTAGGTTTAGGGTTAGGGTTAGGGTGAGGGTTAGGGTATGGCTTAGGGTACGGGTTCGGGGAGGGGTTCGGGTAGGATGTAGTGTATTGGTTAGGGTTAGTGTTAGGGTTAGTGTTAGGTTTAGGGCTCGGTTTAGGGTATGGGTTAGGATTAGGGTACGCGTTAGGGTTAGGGTAGGGTTTAGGGTTAGGGTACGCGATAGAGTGAGGTTAGTTATTAAACCTATCCCACTCTCTAGATACCCCTTAGCACGTAAAGGAATATTATTTGGGGGTCCAGCCATGGAGAAGAGTTTAGACACTAGGAGAAGATAAGGAACACACCCATTATCAAGAAATCACATTAGGATTCTCTTTTTAAACTGTTCCTTAAAACACTAGTGCTTAGGAAATCTATTGGAGGCAGAACCAGTCAAGCGTAGCTTAGGGTTAGAGTTAGGGTTAGGGTGAGGGTTAGGGTATGGCTTAGGGTACGGGCTCGGGGAGGGGTTCCGGTAGAGCGTAGGGTATGGGTTAGGGTTAGAGTTAGGGTTAGTGTTACGGTTAGGGCTCGGTTTAGGGTACGGGTTAGGATTAGGGTACGCGTTAGTGTTAGGGTAGGGGTTAGGGTTAGGGTACGTGATAGGGTGAGATTAGTTATTAAACCTATCCCACTCTCTAGATACCCCTTAGCACGTAAAAGAATATTATTTGGGGGTCCAGCCATGGAGAAGAGTTTAGACACTAGGAGAAGATAAGGAACACACCCATTATCAAGAAATCACATTAGGATTCTCTTTTTAACCTGTTCCTTAAAACACTAGTGCTTAGGAAATCTATTGCAGGCAGAAGCAGTCAAGGGTAGCTTAGGGTTAGGGTTAGGGTTAGGGTGAGGGTTATGGTACGGCTTAGGGTACGGTTTCGGGTAGGGCGTAGGGAATGTGTTAGGGTTAGTGTTAGGTCTAGTGTTAGGGTTAGGGCTCGGTTTAGGGCACGGGTTAGGATTAGGGTACGCGTTAGGGTTAGGGTAGGGGTTAGGGTTACGGTACGCATTAGGGTGAGGGTAGTTATTAAACCTATCCCACTCTCTAGATACCCCTTACCACGTAAAGGTATATTATTTGGGGGTCCAGCCTTGGAGAAGAGTTTAGACACTAGGAGAAGATAAGGAACACACCCATTATCAAGAAATCACAATATGATTCTCTTTTTAAACTGTTCCTTAAAACACTAGTGCTTAGGAAATCTATTGGAGGCAGAAGCAGTCAAGGGTAGCTTAGGGTTAGGGTTAGTATTAGGGTGAGGGTTAGGGTACGGCTTAGGGTACGGGTTCAGGGAGGGGTTCGGGTAGGACGTAGGGTATGGGTTAAGGTTAGGGTTAGGGTTAGTGTTAGGTTTAGGACTCGGTTTAGGGTACGGGTTAGGATTAGGGTACGCGTTAGGGTTAGGGTCGGGGTTAGGGTTAGGGTACGCGATAGGGTGAGGTTACTTATTAAACCTATCCCACTCTCTAGATACCCCTTAGCACGTAAAGGTATATTATTTGGGGGTCCAGCCATGGAGAAGAGTTTAGACACTAGGAGAAAATAAGGAACACACCCATTATCAAGAAATCACATTAGGATTCTCTTTTTAACCTGTTCCTTAAAACACTAGTGCTAAGGAAATCTATTGGAGGCAGAAGCAGTCAAGGGTAGCTTAGGGTTAGGGTGAGGGTTAGGGTATGGCTTAGGGTACGGGCTCAGGGAGGGGTTCGGGTAGGGCGTAGGGAATGGGTTAGGGTTAGGGTTAGGGCTAGTGTTAGGGTTAGGGCTCGGTTTAGGGTACGGGTTAGGATTAGGGTACGCGTTAGGGTTAGGGTAGGGGTTAGGGTTAGAGTACTCGTTAGGCTGAGGGTAGTTATTAAACCTCTCCCTCTCTCTAGATACCCCTTAGCACGTAAAGGAATATTATTTGGGGGTCCAGCCATGGAGAAGATTTTAGACACTAGGAGAAGATAAGGAACACACCCATTATCACAAAATCACATTAGGATTCTCTTTTTAACCTGTTCCTTAAAACACTAGTGCTTAGGAAATCTATTGGAGGCAGAAGCAGTCAAGGGTAGCTTAGGGTTCGGGTTAGGGTTAGGGTGAGGGTTAGGGTACGGGTTCGGGGAGGGGTTCGGGTAGGGCGTAGGGTATGGGTTAGGGTTAGGGTTAGGGTTAGTGTTAGGGTTAGGGTTCGGTTTAGGGAACGGGTTAGGATTAGGGTACGCATTAGTGTTAGGGTAGGGGTTAGGGTTAGGGTACGCGATAGGGTGAGGTTAGTTATTAAACCTATCCCACTCTCTAGATACCCCTTAGCACGTAAAGGAATATTATTTGGGGGTCCAGCCATGGAGAAGAGTTTAGACACTAGGAGAAGATAAGGAACACACCCATTATCAAGAAATCACATTAGGATTCTCTTTTTAACCTGTTCCTTAAAACACTAGTGCTTAGGAAATCTATTGGAGGCAGAAGCAGTCAAGGGTAGCTTAGGGTTCGGGTTAGGGTTAGGGTGAGGGTTAGGGTACGGCTTAGGGTATGGGTTCGGGGAGGGGTTCGGGTAGGGCGTAGGTTATGGGTTAGGGTTAGGGTTAAGGTTAGTGTTCTGGTTAGGGCTCGGTTTAGGGTACGGGTTAGGATTAGGGTACGCGTTAGGGTTAGGGTAGGGGTTAGGGTTAGGGTACGCGTTAGGGTGAGGGTAGTTATTAAACCTATCCCACTCTCTAGATACCCCTTAGCACGTAAAGGAATATTATTTGGGGGTCCAGCCATGGAGAAGAGTTTAGACACGAGGAGAAGATAAGGAACACACCCATTATCAAGAAATCACATTAGGATTCTCTTTTTAACCTGTTCTTTAAAACACTAGTGCTTAGGAAATCTATTGGAGGCAGAAGCCGTCAAGGGTAGCTTAGGGCTAGGGTTAGGGTTAGGGTGAGGGTTAGGGTACGGCTTAGGGTACGGGTTCGGGGAGGGATTCGGGTAGGGCGTAGGGTTTGGGTTAGGGTTAGGGTTAGGGCTAGTGTTAGGGTTAGGGCTCGGTTTAGGGTACCGTTTAGGATTAGGGTACGCGTTAGGGTTAGGGTAGGGGTTAGGGTAAGGGTACGCGATAGGGTGAGCTTAGTTATTAAACCTATCCCACTCTCTAGATACCCCTTAGCACGTAAAGGAATATTATTTGGGGGTCCAGCCATGGAGAAGAGTTTAGACACTAGGAGAAGATAAGGAACACACCAATTATCAAGAAATCACATTAGGATTCTCTTTTTAACCTGTTCCTTAAAACACTAGTGCTTAGGAAATCTATTGGAGGCAGAAGCAGTCAAGGGTATCTTAGGGTTCGGGTTAGGGTTAGGGTGAGGGTTAGGGTACGGCTTAGGGTACGGGTTCGGGGAGGGGTTCGGGTAGGGCGTAGGGTATGGGTTAGGGTTAGGGTTAGGGTTAGTGTTAGGGTTAGGGCTCGGTTTAGGGTACGGGTTAGGATTAGGGTACGCGTTAGGGTTAGGGTAGGGGTTAGGGTTAGGGTACGCGTTAGGGTGAGGGTAGTTATTAAACCTATCCCACTCTCTAGATACCCCTTAGCACGTAAAGGAATACTATTTGGGGGTCCAGCCATGGAGAAGAGTTTAGACACGAGGAGAAGATAAGGAACACACCCATTATCAAGAAATCACATTAGGATTCTCTTTTTAACCTGTTCCTTAAAACACTAGTGCTTAGGAAATCTATTGGAGGCAGAAGCCGTCAAGGGTAACTTAGGGCTATGGTTAGGGTTAGGGTGAGGGTTAGGGTACGGCTTAGGGTACGGGTTCGGGGAGGGATTCGGGTAGGGCGTAGGGTATGGGTTAGGGTTAGGGTTAGGGCTAGTGTTAGGGTTAGGGCTCGCTTTAGGGTACGGGTTAGGATTATTGTATGCGTTAGGGTTAGGGTAGGGGTTAGGGTTAGGGTACGCGTTAGGGTGAGGGTAGTTATTAAACCTATCCCACTCTCTAGATACCCCTTAGCACGTAAAGGAATATTATTTGGGGGTCCAGCCATGGAGAACAGTTTAGACACGAGGAGAAGATAAGGAACACACCCATTATCAAGAAATCACATTACGATTCTCTTTTTAACCTGTTCCTTAAAACACTAGTGCTTAGGAAATCTATTGGAGGCAGAAGCCGTCAAGGGTAGCTTAGGGCTAGGGTTAGGGTTAGGGTGAGGGTTAGGGTACGGCTTAGGGTACGGGTTCGGGGAGGGGTTCGTGTAGGGCGTAGGGTATGGGTTAGGGTTAGGGTTAGGCTTAGTGTTAGGGTTAGGGCTCGGTTTAGGGTACGGGTTAGGATTAGGGTATGCGTTAGGGTTAGGGTAGGCTTTAGGGTTAGGGTACGCTTTAGGGTGAGGGTAGTTATTAAACCTATCCCACTCTCTAGATACCCCTTAGCACGTAAAGGAATATTATTTGGGGGTCCAGCCATGGAGAAGAGTTTAGACACTAGGAGAAGATAAGGAACACACCCATTATCAAGAAATCATAATATGATTGTCTTTTTAAACTGTTCCTGAAAACACTAGTGCTTAGGAAATCTATTGGAGGCAGAAGCAGTCAAGGGTAGCTTAGGGTTAGGGTTAGGGTTAGGGTGAGGGTTAGGGTACGGCTTAGGGTACGGGTTCGGGGAGGGGTTCGGGTAGGGCGTAGGGTATGGGTTAGGGTTAGGGTTAGGGTTAGTGTTAGGGTTAGGGCTCGGTTTAGGGTACGGGTTAGGATTAGGGTACGCGTTAGGGTTAGGGTAGGGGTTAGGGTTAGGGTACGCGTTAGGGTAAGGTTAGTTATTAAACCTCTCCCTCTCTCTAGATACCCCTTAGCACGTAAAGGAATATTATTTGGGGGTCCAGCCATGGAGAAGTGTTTAGACACTAGGAGAAGATAAGGAACACACCCATTATCACGAAATCACATTAGGATTCTCTTCTTAACCTGTTCCTTAAAACACTAGTGCTTAGGAAATCTATTGGAGGCAGAAGCCATCAAGGGTAGCTTAGGTTTAGGGTTAGGGTTAGGGTGAGGGTTAGGGTATGGCTTAGGGTACGGGTTCGGGGAGGGGTTCGGGTAGGATGTAGGGTATTGGTTAGGGTTAGTGTTAGGGTTAGTGTTAGGTTTAGGGCTCGGTTTAGGGTACGGGTTAGAATTAGGGTACGCGTTAGGGTTAGGGTAGGGGTTAGGGTTAGGGTACGTGATAGGGTGAGATTAGTTATTAAACCTATCCCACTCTCTAGATACCCCTTAGCACGTAAAAGAATATTATTTGGGGGTCCAGCCATGGAGAAGAGTTTAGACACTAGGAGAAGATAAGGAACACACCCATTATCAAGAAATCACATTAGGATTCTCTTTTTAACCTGTTCCTTAAAACACTAGTGCTTAGGAAATCTATTGCAGGCAGAAGCAGTCAAGGGTAGCTTAGGGTTAGGGTTAGGGTTAGGGTGAGGGTTAGGGTACGGCTTAGGGTACGGTTTCCGGTAGGGCGTAGGGAATGTGTTAGGGTTAGTGTTAGGTCTAGTGTTAGGGTTAGGGCTCGGTTTAGGGCACGGGTTAGGATTAGGGTACGCGTTAGGGTTAGGGTAGGGGTTAGGGTTAGGGTACGCGTTAGGCTGAGGGTAGTTATTAAACCTATCACACTCTCTAGATACCCCTTAGCACGTAAAGGAATATTATTTGGGGGTCCAGCCATGGACAAGAGTTTAGGCACGAGGAGAAGATAAGGAACACACCCATTATCAAGAAATCACATTAGGATTCTCTTTTTAACCTGTTCCTTAAAACACTAGTGCTTAGGAAATCTATTGGAGGCAGAAGCAATCAAGGGTAGCTTAGGGTTAGGTTTAGGGTTAGGGTGAGGGTTAGGGTACGGCTTAGGGTACGGTTTCGGGGAGGGGTTCGGGTAGGGCGTAGGGTATGGTTTAGGATTAGGGTTACGGTTAGTGTTAGGGTTAGGGCTCGGTTGAGGGTACGGGTTAGGATTAGGGTACGCGTTAGGGTTAGGGTAGGGGTTAGGGTTAGGGTACGCTTTAGGGTGAGGGCAGTTATTAAACCTATCCCACTCTCTAGATACCCCTTAGCACGTAAAGGAATATTATTTGGGGGTCCAGCCATGGAGAAGAGTTTAGACACTAGGAGAAGATAAGGAACATACCCATAATCAAGAAATCACAATATGATTCTCTTTTTAAACTGTTCCTTAAAACACTAGTGCTTAGGAAATCTATTGGAGGCAGAAGCCATCAAGGGTAGCTTAGGTTTAGGGTTAGGGTTAGGGTGAGGGTTAGGGTATGGCTTAGGGTACGGGTTCGGGGAGGGGTTCGGGTAGGGCGTAGGGTATGGGTTAGGGTTAGGGTTAGGGCTAGTGTTAGGGTTAGGGCTCGGTTTAGGGTACGGGTTAGGATTAGGGTACGCGTTAGGGTTAGGGTAGGGGTTAGGGTAAGGGTACGCGATAGGGTGAGCTTAGTTATTAAACCTATCCCACTCTCTAGATACCCCTTAGCACGTAAAGGAATATTATTTGGGGGTCCAGCCATGGAGAAGAGTTTAGACACTAGGAGAAGATAAGGAACACACCAATTATCAAGAAATCACATTAGGATTCTCTTTTTAACCTGTTCCTTAAAACACTAGTGCTTAGGAAATCTATTGGAGGCAGAAGCAGTCAAGGGTAGCTTAGGGTTCGGGTTAGGGTTAGGGTGAGGGTTAGGGTACGGCTTAGGGTACGGGTTCGGGGAGGGGTTCGTGTAGGGCGTAGGGTATGGGTTAGGGTTAGGGTTAGTGTTAGGGTTAGGGCTCGGTTTAGGGTACGGGTTAGGATTAGGGTACGCGTTAGGGTTAGGGTAGGGGTTAGGGTTAGCGTACGCGTTAGGGTGAGGGTAGTTATTAAACCTATCCCACTCTCTAGATACCCCTTAGCACGTAAAGGAATACTATTTGGGGGTCCAGCCATGGAGAAGAGTTTAGACACGAGGAGAAGATAAGGAACACACCCATTATCAAGAAATCACATTAGGATTCTCTTTTTAACCTGTTCCTTAAAACACTAGTGCTTAGGAAATCTATTGGAGGCAGAAGCCGTCAAGGGTAACTTAGGGCTATGGTTAGGGTTAGGGTGAGGGTTAGGGTACGGCTTAGGGTACGGGTTCGGGGAGGGATTCGGGTAGGGCGTAGGGTATGGGTTAGGGTTAGGGTTAGGGCTAGTGTTAGGGTTAGGGCTCGCTTTAGGGTACGGGTTAGGATTATTGTATGCGTTAGGGTTAGGGTAGGGGTTAGGGTTAGGGTACGCGTTAGGGTGAGGGTAGTTATTAAACCTATCCCACTCTCTAGATACCCCTTAGCACGTAAAGGAATATTATTTGGGGGTCCAGCCATGGAGAACAGTTTAGACACGAGGAGAAGATAAGGAACACACCCATTATCAAGAAATCACATTACGATTCTCTTTTTAACCTGTTCCTTAAAACACTAGTGCTTAGGAAATCTATTGGAGGCAGAAGCCGTCAAGGGTAGCTTAGGGCTAGGGTTAGGGTTAGGGTGAGGGTTAGGGTACGGCTTAGGGTACGGGTTCGGGGAGGGGTTCGTGTAGGGCGTAGGGTATGGGTTAGGGTTAGGGTTAGGCTTAGTGTTAGGGTTAGGGCTCGGTTTAGGGTACGGGTTAGGATTAGGGTATGCGTTAGGGTTAGGGTAGGCTTTAGGGTTAGGGTACGCTTTAGGGTGAGGGTAGTTATTAAACCTATCCCACTCTCTAGATACCCCTTAGCACGTAAAGGAATATTATTTGGGGGTCCAGCCATGGAGAAGAGTTTAGACACTAGGAGAAGATAAGGAACACACCCATTATCAAGAAATCATAATATGATTGTCTTTTTAAACTGTTCCTGAAAACACTAGTGCTTAGGAAATCTATTGGAGGCAGAAGCAGTCAAGGGTAGCTTAGGGTTAGGGTTAGGGTTAGGGTGAGGGTTAGGGTACGGCTTAGGGTACGGGTTCGGGGAGGGGTTCGGGTAGGGCGTAGGGTATGGGTTAGGGTTAGGGTTAGGGTTAGTGTTAGGGTTAGGGCTCGGTTTAGGGTACGGGTTAGGATTAGGGTACGCGTTAGGGTTAGGGTAGGGGTTAGGGTTAGGGTACGCGTTAGGGTAAGGTTAGTTATTAAACCTCTCCCTCTCTCTAGATACCCCTTAGCACGTAAAGGAATATTATTTGGGGGTCCAGCCATGGAGAAGTGTTTAGACACTAGGAGAAGATAAGGAACACACCCATTATCACGAAATCACATTAGGATTCTCTTCTTAACCTGTTCCTTAAAACACTAGTGCTTAGGAAATCTATTGGAGGCAGAAGCCATCAAGGGTAGCTTAGGTTTAGGGTTAGGGTTAGGGTGAGGGTTAGGGTATGGCTTAGGGTACGGGTTCGGGGAGGGGTTCGGGTAGGATGTAGGGTATTGGTTAGGGTTAGTGTTAGGGTTAGTGTTAGGTTTAGGGCTCGGTTTAGGGTACGGGTTAGAATTAGGGTACGCGTTAGGGTTAGGGTAGGGGTTAGGGTTAGGGTACGTGATAGGGTGAGATTAGTTATTAAACCTATCCCACTCTCTAGATACCCCTTAGCACGTAAAAGAATATTATTTGGGGGTCCAGCCATGGAGAAGAGTTTAGACACTAGGAGAAGATAAGGAACACACCCATTATCAAGAAATCACATTAGGATTCTCTTTTTAACCTGTTCCTTAAAACACTAGTGCTTAGGAAATCTATTGCAGGCAGAAGCAGTCAAGGGTAGCTTAGGGTTAGGGTTAGGGTTAGGGTGAGGGTTAGGGTACGGCTTAGGGTACGGTTTCCGGTAGGGCGTAGGGAATGTGTTAGGGTTAGTGTTAGGTCTAGTGTTAGGGTTAGGGCTCGGTTTAGGGCACGGGTTAGGATTAGGGTACGCGTTAGGGTTAGGGTAGGGGTTAGGGTTAGGGTACGCGTTAGGCTGAGGGTAGTTATTAAACCTATCACACTCTCTAGATACCCCTTAGCACGTAAAGGAATATTATTTGGGGGTCCAGCCATGGACAAGAGTTTAGGCACGAGGAGAAGATAAGGAACACACCCATTATCAAGAAATCACATTAGGATTCTCTTTTTAACCTGTTCCTTAAAACACTAGTGCTTAGGAAATCTATTGGAGGCAGAAGCAATCAAGGGTAGCTTAGGGTTAGGTTTAGGGTTAGGGTGAGGGTTAGGGTACGGCTTAGGGTACGGTTTCGGGGAGGGGTTCGGGTAGGGCGTAGGGTATGGTTTAGGATTAGGGTTACGGTTAGTGTTAGGGTTAGGGCTCGGTTGAGGGTACGGGTTAGGATTAGGGTACGCGTTAGGGTTAGGGTAGGGGTTAGGGTTAGGGTACGCTTTAGGGTGAGGGCAGTTATTAAACCTATCCCACTCTCTAGATACCCCTTAGCACGTAAAGGAATATTATTTGGGGGTCCAGCCATGGAGAAGAGTTTAGACACTAGGAGAAGATAAGGAACATACCCATAATCAAGAAATCACAATATGATTCTCTTTTTAAACTGTTCCTTAAAACACTAGTGCTTAGGAAATCTATTGGAGGCAGAAGCCATCAAGGGTAGCTTAGGTTTAGGGTTAGGGTTAGGGTGAGGGTTAGGGTATGGCTTAGGGTACGGGTTCGGGGAGGGGTTCGGGTAGGGCGTAGGGTATGGGTTAGGGTTAGGGTTAGGGTTAGTGTTAGGGTTAGGGCTCGGTTTAGGTTACGGGTTAGGATTGGGGTACGCTTTACGGTTAGGGTAGGGGTTAGGGTTAGGGTACGCGATAGGGTGAGCTTAGTTATTACACCTTTCCCACTCTCTAGATACCCCTTAGCACGTAAAGGAATATTATTTGGGGGTCCAGCCATGGAGAAGAGTTTAGACACTAGGAGAAGATAAGGAACACACCCATTATAAAGAAATCACATTAGGTTTCTCTTTTTAACCTGTTCCTTAAAACACTAGTGCTTAGGAAATCTATTGGAGGCAGAAGCAGTCAAGGGTAGCTTAGGGTTAGGGTTAGGGTTAGATTGAGGGTTAGGGTACGGCTTAGGGTACGGGTTCGGGGAGGGTTTCGGGTAGGGCGTAGGGTATGGGTTAGGGTTAGGGTTAGCATTAGTGTTAGGGTTAGGGCTCGGTTTAGTGTACGGGTTAGGATTAGGGTACGTGTTAGGGTTAGGGTAGGGGTTAGGGTTAGGGTACGCGTTAGGGTGAGGGTAGTTATTAAACCTATCCCACTCTCTAGATACCTCTTAGCACGTAAAGGAATATTATTTTGGGGTCCAGCAATGGAGAAGAATTTAGACACTAGGAGAAGATAAGGAACACACCCATTATCAGGAAATCACATTAGGATTCTCTTTTTAACCTGTTCCTTAAAACACTAGTGCTTAGGAAATCTATTGGAGCCAGAAGCAATCAAGGGTAGCTTAGGGTTAGGGTTAGGGTTAGGGTGAGGGTTAGGGTACGGCTTAGGGTACGGTTTCGGGGAGGCGTTCGGGTAGGGCGTAGGGTATGGTTTAGTATTAGGGTTACGGTTAGTGTTAGGGTTAGGGCTCGGTTTAGGGTACGGGTTAGGATTAGGGTACGCGTTAGGGTTAGGGTAGGGGTTAGCGTTAGGGTACGCTTTAGGGTGAGGGCAGTTATTAAACCTATCCCACTCTCTAGATACCCCTTAGCACGTAAAGTAATATTATTTGGGGGTCCAGCCTTGGAGAAGAGTTTAGACACTAGGAGAAGATAAGGAACATACCCATTATCGAGAAATCACAATATGATTCTCTTTTTAAACTGTTCCTTAAAACACTAGTGCTTAGGAAATCTATTGGAGGCAGAAGCCATCAAGGGTAGCTTAGGTTTAGGGTTAGGGTTAGGTTGAGGGTTAGGGTATGGCTTAGGGTACGGGTTCGGGGAGGGGTTCGGGTAGGGCGTAGGGTATGGGTTAGGGTTAGGGTTAGGGTTAGTGTTAGGGTTAGGGCTCGGTTTAGGGTACGGGTTAGGATTAGGGTACGCTTTAGGGTTAGGGTATGGGTTAGGGTTAGGGTACGCTTTAGGGTGAGGGCAGTTATTAAACCTATCCCACTCTCTAGATACCCCTTAGCACGTAAAGTAATATTATTTGGGGGTCCAGCCATGGAGAAGAGTTTAGACACTAGGAGAAGATAAGGAACACACCCATTATCAAGAAATCGCAATAGGATTCTCTTTTTAAACTGTTCCTTAAAACACTAGTGCTTAGGAAATCTATTGGAGGCAGAAGCAGTCAAGGGTAGCTTAGGGTTAGGGTTAGGGTTAGGGTATGGCTTAGGGTACGGGTTCGGGGAGGGGTTCGGTTAGGGCGTAGGGTTGGGTTGGGGTTAGGTTTACGGGTAGTGTTAGGGTTTGCGCTCGGTTTAGGGTACGGGTTAGGATTAGGGTACGCATTAGGGTTAGGGTAGGGGTTAGGGTTAGGGTACGCGTTAGGGTGAGGGTAGTTATTAAACCTATCCCACTCTCTAGATACCCCTTAGCACGTAAAGGAATATTATTTGGGGGTCCAGCCATGGAGAAGACTTTAGACACGAGGAGAAGATAAGGAACACACCCATTATCAAGAAATCACATTAGGATTCTCTTTTTAACCTGTTCCTTAAAACATTAGTGCTTAGGAAATCTATTGGAGGCAGAAGCAGTCAAGGGTAGCTTAGGGTTAGGGTTAGGGTTAGGATTAGGGTGAGGGTTAGGGTACGGCTTAGGGTACGGGTTCGGGGAGGGGTTCGGGTAGGGCGTAGGGTATGGGTTAGGGTTAGGGTTAGGGTTAGTGTTAGGTTTAGGGCTCGGTTTAGGGTACGGGTTAGGATTAGGGTACGCGTTAGTGTTAGCGTAGGGGTTAGGGTTAGGGTACGCGATAGGGTGAGGGTAGTTATTAAACCTATCCCACTCTCTAGATACCCCTTAGCACGTAAAGCAATATTATTTGGGGGTCCAGCCATGGAGAAGAGTTTAGACACTAGGAGAAGATAAGGAACACACCCATTATCAAGAAATCACATTAGGATTCTCTTTTTAACCTGTTCCTTAAAACACTAGTGCTTAGGAAATCTATTGGAGGCAGAAGCCGTCAAGGGTAGCTTAGGGTTAGGGTTAGGGTTAGGGTTAGGGTGAGGGTTAGGGTACGGCTTAGGGTACGGGTTCGGGGAGGGGTTCGGGTAGGGAGTAGGGTATGGGTTAGGGTTAGGGTTAGGGTTAGTGTTAGGGTTAGGGCTCGGTTTAGGGTACGGGTTAGGATTAGTGTAGGGGTTAGGGTTAGGGTACGCTTTAGCGTGAGGGTAGTTATTAAACCTATCCCACTCTGTAGATACCCCTTAGCACGTAAAGGAATATTATTTGTGGGTCCAGCCATGGAGAAGAGTTTAAACACTAGGAGAAGATAAGGAAAACACCCATTATCAAGAAATCACAATATGATTATCTTTTTAAACTGTTCCTTAAAACACTAGTGCTTAGGAAGTCTATTGGAGGCAGAAGCAATCAAGGGTAGCTTAGGGTTAGGGTTAGGGTTAGGGTATGGCTCAGGGTACGGGTTCGGGGAGGGGTTCGGTTAGGGCGTAGGGTATGGGTTAGGGTTAGGGTTACGGGTAGTGTTAGGGTTAGGGCTCTGTTTAGGGTACGGGTTAGGATTAGGGTACGCGTTAGGGTTAGGGTAGGGGTTAGGGTTAGGGTACGCTTTTGGGTGAGGGTAGTTATTAAACCTATCCCACTCTCTAGATAACCCATAGCACGTAAAGTAATATTATTTGGGGGTCCAGCCATGGAGAAGAGTTTAGACACTAGGAGAAGATAAGGAACACACCCATTATCAAGAAATCGCAATAGGATTCTCTTTTTAAACTGTTCCTTAAAACACTAGTGCTTAGGAAATCTATTGGAGGCAGAAGCAGTCAAGGGTAGCTTAGGGTTAGGGTTAGGGTTAGATTGAGGGTTAGGGTATGGCTTAGGGTACGGGTTCGGGGAGGGGTTCGTGTAGGGCGTAGGGTATGGGTTAGGGTTAGGTTTAGGGTTAGTGTTAGGGTTAGGGCTCGGTTTAGGTTACGGGTTAGGATTAGGGTACGCGTTAGTGTTAGGGTAGGGGTTAGGGTTAGGTTACGCGATAGGGTGAGGTTAGTTATTAAACCTATCCCACTCTCTAGATACCCCTTAGCACGTAAAGGAATATTATTTGGGGGTCCAGCCATGGAGAAGAGTTTAGACACTAGGAGAAGATAAGGAACACACCCATTATCAAGAAATCACATTAGGATTCTCTTTTTAACCTGTTCCTTAAAACACTAGTGCTTAGGAAATCTATTGGAGGCAGAAGCAGTCAAGGGTAGCTTAGGGTTAGGGTTAGGGTTAGGGTGAGGGTTAGGGTACGGCTTAGGGTACGGGTTCGGGGAGGGGTTCGGGTAGGGCGTAGGGAATGGGTTAGGGTTAGGGTTAGGGCTACTGTTAGGGTTAGGGCTCGTTTTAGGGTACGGGTTAGGATTAGGGTACGCGTTAGGTTTAGGGTAGGAGTTAGGGTTAGGGTACGCATTAGGGTGAGCGTAGTTATTAAACCTATCCCACTCTCTAGATATCCCTTAGCACGTAAAGTAATATTATTTGGGGGTCCAGCCATGGCGAACAGTTTAGACAGTAGGAGAAGATAAGGAACACACCCATTATCAAGAAATCACATTAGGATTCTCTTTTTAACCTGTTCTTTAAAACACTAGTGCTTAGGAAATCTATTGGAGGCAGAAGCAATCAAGGGTAGCTTAGGGTTAGGTTTAGGGTTAGGGTGAGGGTTAGGGTATGGCTTAGGGTACGGGTTCGGGGAGGGGTTCGGGTAGGATGTAGGGTATTGGTTAGGGTTAGTGTTAGGGTTAGTGTTAGGTTTAGGGCTCGGTTTAGGGTACGGGTTAGGATTAGGGTACGCGTTAGGGTTAGGGTAGGGGTTAGGGTTAGGGTACGCGTTAGGCTGAGGGTAGTTATTAAACCTATCACACTCTCTAGATACCCCTTAGCACGTAAAGGAATATTATTTGGGGGTCCAGCCATGGACAAGAGTTTAGGCACGAGGAGAAGATAAGGAACACACCCATTATCAAGAAATCACATTAGGATTCTCTTTTTAACCTGTTCCTTAAAACACTAGTGCTTAGGAAATCTATTGGAGGCAGAAGCAATCAAGGGTAGCTTAGGGTTAGGTTTAGGGTTAGGGTGAGGGTTAGGGTACGGCTTAGGGTACGGTTTCGGGGAGGGGTTCGGGTAGGGCGTAGGGTATGGTTTAGGATTAGGGTTACGGTTAGTGTTAGGGTTAGGGCTCGGTTTAGGGTAAGGGTTAGGATTAGGGTACGCGTTAGGGTTAGGTTCGGGGTTAGGGTTAGGGTACGCTTTAGGGTGAGGGCAGTTATTAAACCTATCCCACTCTCTAGATACCCCTTAGCACGTAAAGGAATATTATTTGGGGGTCCAGCCATGGAGAAGAGTTTAGACACTAGGAGAAGATAAGGAACATACCCATTATCAAGAAATCACAATATGATTCTCTTTTTAACCTGTTCCTTAAAACACTAGTGCTTAGGAAATCTATTGGAGGCAGAAGCCATCAAGGGTAGCTTAGGTTAGGGTTAGGGTTAGGGTGAGGGTTAGGGTATGGCTTAGGGTACGGGTTCGGGGAGGGGTTCGGGTAGGGCGTAGGGTATGGGTTAGGGTTAGGGTTAGTGTTAGGGTTAGGGCTCGGTTTAGGTTACGGGTTAGGATTAGGGTACGCTTTAGGGTTAGGGTAGGGGTTAGGGTTAGGGTACGCGATAGGGTGAGGTTAGTTATTAAACCTATCCCACTCTCTAGATACCCCTTAGCACGTAAAGGAATATTATTTGGGGGTCCAGCCATGGAGAAGAGTTTAGACACTAGGAGAAGATAAGGAACACACCCATTATCAAGAAATCACATTAGGATTCTCTTTTTAACCTGTTCCTTAAAACACTAGTGCTTAGGAAATCTATTGGAGGCAGAAGCAGTCAAGGGTAGCTTAGGGTTAGGGTTAGGGTTAGATTGAGGGTTAGGGTACGGCTTAGGGTACGGGTTCGGGGAGGGTTTCGGGTAGGGCGTAGGGTATGGGTTAGGGTTAGGGTTAGCGTTAGTGTTAGGGTTGGGGCTCGGTTTAGTGTACGGGTTAGGATTAGGGTACGTATTAGGGTTAGGGTAGGGGTTAGGGTTAGGGTACGCGTTAGGGTGAGGGTAGTTATTAAACCTATCCCACTCTCTAGATACCCCTTAGCACGTAAAGGAATATTATTTTGGGGTCCAGCAATGGAGAAGAATTTAGACACTAGGAGAAGATAAGGAACACACCCATTATCAGGAAATCACATTAGGATTCTCTTTTTAACCTGTTCCTTAAAACACTAGTGCTTAGGAAATCTATTGGAGGCAGAAGCAATCAAGGGTAGCTTAGGGTTAGGGTTAGGGTTAGGGTGAGGTTTAGGGTACGGCTTAGGGTACGGTTTCGGGGAGGGGTTCGGGTAGGGCGTAGGGTATGGTTTAGTATTAGGGTTACGGTTAGTGTTAGGGTTAGGGCTCGGTTTAGGGTACGGGTTAGGATTAGGGTACGCGTTAGGGTTAGGGTAGGGGTTAGGGTTAGGGTACGCTTTAGGGTGAGGGCAGTTATTAAAACTATCCCACTCTCTAGATACCCCTTAGCACGTAAAGGAATATTATTTGGGGGTCCAGCCATGGAGAAGAGTTTAGACACTAGGAGAAGATAAGGAACATACCCATTATCAAGAAGTCACAATATGATTCTCTTTTTAAACTGTTCCTTAAAACACTAGTGCTTAAGAAATCTATTGTAGGAGGAAGCCATCAAGGGTAGCGTAGGTTTAGGGTTAGGGTTAGGGTGAGGGTTAGGGTATGGCTTAGGGTACAGGTTCGCGGAGGGGTTCGGGTAGGGCGTAGGGTATGGGTTAGGGTTAGGGTTAGCGTTAGTGTTAGGGTTAGGGCTCGGTTTAGGGTACGGGTTAGGATTAGGGTACGCTTTAGGGTTAGGTTAGGGGTTAGGGTTAGGGTACGTGATAGGGTGAGGTTAGTTATTAAACCTATCCCACTCTCTAGATACCCCTTAGCACGTAAAGGATATTATTTGGGGGTCCAGCCATGGAGAAGAGTTTAGTCACTAGGAGAAGATAAGGAACACACCCATTATCAAGAAATCACATTAGGATTCTCTATTTAACCTGTTCCTTAAAACACTAGTGCTTAGGAAATCTATTGGAGGCAGTAGCAATCAAGGGTAGCTTAGGGTTAGGGTTAGGGTTAGGGTGAGTGTTAGGGTACGGCTTAGGGTACGGTTTCGGGGAGGGGTTCGGGTAGGGCGTAGGGTATGGTTTAGGATTAGGGTTACGGTTAGTGTTAGGGTTAGGGCTCGGTTTAGGGTACGGGTTAGGATTAGGGTACGCGTTATTGTTAGGGTAGGGGTTAGGGTTAGCGTACGCTTTAGGGTGAGGGCAGTTATTAAACCTATCCCACTGTCTAGATACCCCTTAGCACGGAAAGGAATATTATTTGGGGGTCCAGCCATGGAGAAGAGTTTAGACACTAGGAGAAGATAAGGAACATACCCATTATCAAGAAATCACAATATGATTCTCTTTTTAAACTGTTCCTTAAAACACTAGTGCTTAGGAAATCTATTGGAGGCAGAAGCCATCAAGGGTAGCTTAGGTTTAGGGTTAGGGTTAGGGTGAGGGTTAGGGTATGGCTTAGGGTACGGGTTCGGGGAGGGGTTCGGGTAGGATGTAGGATATTGGTTAGGGTTAGTGTTAGGGTTAGTGTTAGGTTTAGGGCTCGGTTTAGGGTACGGGTTAGGATTAGGGTACGCGTTAGGGTTAGGGTAGGGGTTAGGGTTAGGGTACGCGATAGGGTGAGGTTAGTTATTAAACCTATCCCACTCTCTAGATACCCCTTAGCACGTAAAGGAATATTATTTGGGGGTCCAGCCATGGAGAAGAGTTTAGACACTAGGAGAAGATAAGGAACACACCCATTATCAAGAAATCACATTAGGATTCTCTTTTTAAACTGTTCCTTAAAACACTAGTGCTTAGGAAATCTATTGGAGGCAGAAGCAGTCAAGCGTAGCTTAGGGTTAGGGTTAGGGTTAGGGTGAGGGTTAGGGTATGGCTTAGGGTACGGGTTCGGGGAGGGGTTCGGGTAGAGCGTAGGGTATGGGTTAGGGTTAGAGTTAGGGTTAGTGTTACGGTTAGGGCTCGGTTTAGGGTACGGGTTAGGATTAGGGTACGCGTTAGTGTTAGGGTAGGGGTTAGGGTTAGGGTACGTGATAGGGTGAGATTAGTTATTAAACCTATCCCACTCTCTAGATACCCCTTAGCACGTAAAAGTATATTATTTGGGGGTCCAGCCATGGAGAAGAGTTTAGACACTAGGAGAAGATAAGGAACACACCCATTATCAAGAAATCACATTAGGATTCTCTTTTTAACCTGTTCCTTAAAACACTAGTGCTTAGGAAATCTATTGCAGGCAGAAGCAGTCAAGGGTAGTTTAGGGTTAGGGTTAGGGTTAGGGTGAGGGTTAGGGTACGGCTTAGGGTACGGTTTCGGGTAGGGCGTAGGGAATGTGTTAGGGTTAGTGTTAGGTCTAGTGTTAGGGTTAGGGCTCGGTTTAGGGCACGGGTTAGGATTAGGGTACGTGTTAGGGTTAGGGTAGGGGTTAGGGTTACGGTACGCATTAGGGTGAGGGTAGTTATTAAACCTATCCCACTCTCTAGATACCCCTTACCACGTAAAGGTATATTATTTGGGGGTCCAGCCATGGAGAAGAGTTTAGACACTAGGAGAAGATAAGGAACACACCCATTATCAAGAAATCACAATATGATTCTCTTTTTAAACTGTTCCTTAAAACACTAGTGCTTAGGAAATCTATTGGAGGCAGAAGCAGTCAAGGGTAGCTTAGGGTTTGGGTTAGTATTAGGGTGAGGGTTAGGGTACGGCTTAGGGTACGGGTTCAGGGAGGGGTTCGGGTAGGACGTAGGGTATGGGTTAAGGTTAGGGTTAGGGTTAGTGTTAGGTTTAGGACTCGGTTTAGGTACGGGTTAGGATTAGGGTACGCGTTAGGGTTAGGGTAGGGTTTAGGGTTAGGGTACGCGATAGGGTGAGTTTACTTATTAAACCTATCCCACTCTCTAGATACCCCTTAGCACGTAAAGGTATATTATTTGGGGGTCCAGCCATGGAGAAGAGTTTAGACACTAGGAGAAGATAAGGAACACACCCATTATCAAGAAATCACATTAGGATTCTCTTTTTAACCTGTTCCTTAAAACACTAGTGCTTAGGAAATCTATTGGAGGCAGAAGCAGTCAAGGGTAGCTTAGGGTTCGGGTTAGGGTTAGGGTGAGGGTTAGGGTACGGGTTCGGGGAGGGGTTCGGGTAGGGAGTAGGGTATGGGTTAGGGTTAGGGTTAGGGTTAGTGTTAGGGTTAGGGTTCGGTTTAGGGAACGGGTTAGGATTAGGGTACGCATTAGTGTTAGGGTAGGGGTTAGGGTTAGGGTACGCGATAGGGTGAGGTTAGTTATTAAACCTATCCCACTCTCTAGATACCCCTTAGCACGTAAAGGAATATTATTTGGGGGTCCAGCCATGGAGAAGAGTTTAGACACTAGGAGAAGATAAGGAACACACCCATTATCAAGAAATCACATTAGGATTCTCTTTTTAACCTGTTCCTTAAAACACTAGTGCTTAGGAAATCTATTGGAGGCAGAAGCAGTCAAGGGTAGCTTAGGGTTCGGGTTAGGGTTAGGGTGAGGGTTAGGGTACGGGTTCGGGGAGGGGTTCGGGTAGGGCGTAGGGTATGGGTTAGGGTTAGGGTTAGGGTTAGTGTTAGGGTTAGGGTTCGGTTTAGGGAACGGGTTAGGATTAGGGTACGCATTAGTGTTAGGGTAGGGGTTAGGGTTAGGGTACGCGATAGGGTGAGGTTAGTTATTAAACCTATCCCACTCTCTAGATACCCCTTAGCACGTAAAGGAATATTATTTGGGGGTCCAGCCATGGAGAAGAGTTTAGACACTAGGAGAAGATAAGGAACACACCCATTATCAAGAAATCACATTAGGATTCTCTTTTTAACCTGTTCCTTAAAACACTAGTGCTTAGGAAATCTATTGGAGGCAGAAGCAGTCAAGGGTAGCTTAGGGTTCGGGTTAGGGTTACGGTGAGGGTTAGGGTACGGCTTAGGGTACGGGTTCGGGGAGGGGTTCGGGTAGGGCGTAGGGTATGGGTTAGGGTTAGGGTTAGGGTTAGTGTTAGGTTTAGGGCTCGGTTTAGGGTACGGGTTAGGATTAGGGTACGCGTTAGGGTTAGGGTAGGGGTTAGGGTTAGGGTACGCGTTAGGGTGAGGGTAGTTATTAAACCTATCCCACTCTCTAGATACCCCTTAGCACGTAAAGGAATATTATTT
Source organism: Balaenoptera acutorostrata (assembly GCF_949987535.1). NCBI lineage: Eukaryota > Metazoa > Chordata > Mammalia > Artiodactyla > Balaenopteridae > Balaenoptera > Balaenoptera acutorostrata. The sequence continues at coordinate 332,621 of NW_026645805.1, read as the reverse complement.
GGGGGTCCAGCCATAGAGAAGAGTTTAGACACGAGGAGAAGATAAGGAACACACCCATTATCAAGAAATCACATTAGGATTCTCTTTTTAACCTGTTCCTTAAAACACTAGTGCTTAGGAAATCTATTGGAGGCAGAAGCCGTCAAGGGTAACTTAGGGCTAGGGTTAGGGTTAGGGTGAGGGTTAGGGTAAGGCTTAGGGTACGGGTTCGGGGAGGGATTCGGGTAGGGCGTAGGGTATGGGTTAGAGTTAGGGTTAGGGCTAGTGTTAGGGTTAGGGCTCGGTTTAGGGTACGGGTTAGGATTAGGGTATGCGTTAGGGTTAGGGTAGGGGTTAGGGTTAGGGTACGCGTTAGGGTGAGGGTAGTTATTAAACCTATCCCACTCTCTAGATACCCCTTAGCACGTAAAGAATATTATTTGGGGGTCCAGCCATGGAGAAGAGTTTAGACACGAGGAGAAGATAAGGAACACACCCATTATCAAGAAATCACATTACGATTCTCTTTTTAACCTGTTCCTTAAAACACTAGTGCTTAGGAAATCTATTGGAGGCAGAAGCCATCAAGGGTAGCTTAGGGCTAGGGTTAGGGTTAGGGTGAGGGTTAGGGAACGGCTTAGGGTATGGGTTCGGGGAAGGGTTCGGGTAGGGCGTAGGTTATGGGTTAGGGTTAGGGTTAGGGTTAGTGTTAGGGTTAGGGCTCGGTTTAGGGTACGGGTTAGGATTAGGGTACGCGTTAGGGTTAGGGTAGGGGTTAGGGTTAGGGTACGCGTTAGGGTGAGGGTAGTTATTAAACCTATCCCACTCTCTAGATACCCCTTAGCACGTAAAGGAATATTATTTGGGGGTCCAGCCATGGAGAAGAGTTTAGACACGAGGAGAAGATAAGGAACACACCCATTATCAAGAAATCACATTAGGATTCTCTTTTTAACCTGTTCCTTAAAACACTAGTGCTTAGGAAATCTATTGGAGGCAGAAGCCGTCAAGGGTAGCTTAGGGCTAGGGTTAGGGTTAGGGTGAGGGTTAGGGTACGGCTTAGGGTACGGTTTCGGGGAGGGATTCGGGTAGGGCATAGGGTATGGGTTAGGGTTAGGGTTAGGGCTAGTGTTAGGGTTAGGGCTCGGTTTAGGGTACGGGTTAGGATTAGGGTATGCGTTAGGGTTAGGGTAGGCTTTAGGGTTAGGGTACGCTTTAGGGTGAGGGTAGTTATTAAACCTATCCCACTCTCTAGATACCCCTTAGCACGTAAAGGAATATTATTTGGGGGTCCAGCCATGGAGAAGAGTTTAGACACTAGGAGAAGATAAGGAACACACCCATTATCAAGAAATCATAATATGATTGTCTTTTTAAACTCTTCCTGAAAACACTAGTGCTTAGGAAATCTATTGGAGGCAGAAGCAGTCAAGGGTAGCTTAGGGTTAGGGTTAGGGTTAGGGTGAGGGTTAGGGTACGGCTTAGGGTACGGGTTCGGGGAGGGGTTCGGGTAGGGCGTAGGGTATGGGTTAGGGTTAGGGTTAGGGTTAGTGTTAGGGTTAGGGCTCGGTTTAGGGTACGGGTTAGGATTAGGGTACGCGTTAGGGTTAGGGTAGGGGTTAGGGTTAGGGTACGCGTTAGGGTAAGGTTAGTTATTAAACCTCTCCCTCTCTCTAGATACCCCTTAGCACGTAAAGGAATATTATTTGGGGGTCCAGCCATGGAGAAGTGTTTAGACACTAGGAGAAGATAAGGAACACACCCATTATCACGAAATCACATTAGGATTCTCTTTTTAACCTGTTCCTTCAAACACTAGTGCTTAGGAAATGTTTTGGAGGCAGAAGCAGTCAAGGGTAGCTTAGGGTTAGGGATAGGGTTAGGGTGAGGGTTAGGGAATGGCTTAGGGTACGGGTTCGGGGACGGGTTCGGGTAGGGCGTAGGGTATGGGTTAGGGTTAGGGTTAGTGTTAAGGTTAGGGCTCGGTTTAGGTTACGGGTTAGGATTAGGGTACGCGTTAGTGTTAGGGTAGGGGTTAGGGTTAGGGTATGCGATAGGGTGAGGTTAGTTATTAAACCTATCCCACTCTCTAGATACCCCTTAGCACGTAAAGGAATATTATTTGGGGGTCCAGCCATGGAGAAGAGTTTAGACACTAGGAGAAGATAAGGAACACACCCATTATCAAGAAATCACATTAGGATTCTCTTTTTAACCTGTTCCTTAAAACACTAGTGCTTAGGAAATCTATTGGAGGCAGAAGCAGTCAAGGGTAGCTTAGGGTTAGGGTTAGGGTTAGGGTGAGGGTTAGGGTACGGCTTAGGGTACGGGTTCGGGGAGGGGTTCGGGTAGGGCGTAGGGAATGGGTTAGGGTTAGCGTTAGGGCTAGTGTTAGGGTTAGGGCTCGGTTTAGGGTACGGGTTAGGATTAGGGTACGCGTTAGGGTTAGGGTAGGGGTTAGGGTTAGGGTACGCATTAGGGTGAGCGTAGTTATTAAACCTATCCCTCTCTCTAGATATCCCTTAGCACGTAAAGTAATATTATTTGGGAGTCCAGCCATGGCGAACAGTTTAGACAGTAGGAGAAGATAAGGAACACACCCATTATCAAGAAATCACGTTAGGATTCTCTTTTTAACCTGTTCCTTAAAACACTAGTGCTTAGGAAATCTATTGGAGGCAGAAGCCATCAAGGGTAGCTTAGGGTTAGGTTTAGGGTTAGGGTGAGGGTTAGGGTATGGCTTAGGGTACGGGTTCGGGGAGGGGTTCGGGTAGGATGTAGGGTATTGGTTAGGGTTAGTGTTAGGGTTAGTGTTAGGTTTAGGGCTCGGTTTAGGGTACGGGTTAGGATTAGGGTACGCGTTAGGGTTAGGGTAGGGGTTAGGGTTAGGGTACGCGTTAGGCTGAGGGTTGTTATTAAACCTATCACACTCTCTATATACCCCTTAGCACGTAAAGGAATATTATTTGGGGGTCCAGCCATGGACAAGAGTTTAGGCACGAGGAGAAGATAAGGAACACACCCATTATCAAGAAATCACATTAGGATTCTCTTTTTAAACTGTTCCTTAAAACACTAGTGCTTAGGAAATCTATTGGAGGCAGAAGCAATCAAGGGTAGCTTAGGGTTAGGTTTAGGGTTAGGGTGAGGGTTAGGGTACGGCTTAGGGTACGGTTTCGGGGAGGGGTTCGGGTAGGGCGTAGGGTATGGTTTAGGATTAGGGTTACGGTTAGTGTTAGGGTTAGGGCTCGGTTTAGGGTACGGGTTAGGATTAGGGTACGCGTTAGGGTTAGGGTAGGGGTTAGGGTTAGGGTACGCTTTAGGGTGAGGGCAGTTATTAAACCTATCCCACTCTCTAGATACCCCTTAGCACGTAAAGTAATATTATTTGGGGGTCCAGCCATGGAGAAGAGTTTAGACACTAGGAGAAGATAAGGAACAAACCCATTATCAAGAAATCACAATATGATTCTCTTTTTAAACTGTTCCTTAAAACACTAGTGCTTAGGAAATCTATTGGAGGCAGAAGCCATCAAGGGTAGCTTAGGTTTAGGGTTAGGGTTAGGGTGAGGGTTAGGGTATGGCTTAGGGTACGGGTTCGGGGAGGGGTTCGGGTAGGGCGTAGGGTATGGGTTAGGGTTAGTGTTAGGGTTAGGGCTCGGTTTAGGTTACGGGTTAGGATTAGGGTACGCTTTAGGGTTAGGGTAGGGGTTAGGTTTAGGGTACGCGATAGGGTGAGGTTAGTTATTAAACCTATCCCACTCTCTAGATACCCGTTAGCACGTAAAGGAATATTATTTGGGGGTCCAGCCATGGAGAAGAGTTTAGACACTAGGAGAAGATAAGGAACACACCCATTATCAGGAAATCACATTAGGATTCTCTTTTTAACCTGTTCCTTAAAACACTAGTGCTTAGGAAATCTATTGGAGGCAGAAGCAGTCAAGGGTAGCTTAGGGTTAGGGTTAGGGTTAGATTGAGGGTTAGGGTACGGCTTAGGGTACGGGTTCGGGGAGGGTTTCGGGTAGGGCGTAGGGTATGGGTTAGGGTTAGGGTTAGCGTTAGTGTTAGGGTTAGGGCTCGGTTTAGTGTACGGGTTAGGATTAGGGTACGTGTTAGGGTTAGGGTAGGGGTTAGGGTTAGGGTACGCGTTAGGGTGAGGGTAGTTATTAAACCTATCCCACTCTCTAGATACCTCTTAGCACGTAAAGGAATATTATTTTGGGGTCCAGCAATGGAGAAGAATTTAGACACTAGGAGAAGGTAAGGAACACACCCATTATCAGGAAATCACATTAGGATTCTCTTTTTAACCTGTTCCTTAAAACACTAGTGCTTAGGAAATCTATTGGAGGCAGAAGCAATCAAGGGTAGCTTAGGGTTAGGGTTAGGGTTAGGGTGAGGTTTAGGGTACGGCTTAGGGTACGGTTTCGGGGAGGTGTTCAGGTAGGGCGTAGGGTATGGTTTAGTATTAGGGTTACGGTTAGTGTTAGGGTTAGGGCTCGGTTTAGGGTACGGGTTAGGATTAGGGTACGCGTTAGGGTTAGGGTAGGGGTTAGGGTTAGGGTACGCTTTAGGGTGAGGGCAGTTATTAAACATATCCCACTCTCTAGATACCCCTTAGCACGTAAAGTAATATTATTTGGGGGTCCAGCCATGGAGAAGAGTTTAGACACTAGGAGAACATAAGGAACATACCCATTATCAAGAAATCACAATATGATTCTCTTTTTAAACTGTTCCTTAAAACACTAGTGCTTAGGAAATCTATTGGAGGCAGAAGCCATCAAGGGTAGCTTAGGTTTAGGGTTAGGGTTAGGGTGAGGGTTAGGGTATGGCTTAGGGTACGGGTTCGGGGAGGGGTTCGGGTAGTGCGTAGGGTATGGGTTAGAGTTAGGGTTAGGGTTAGTGTTAGGGTTAGGGCTCGGTTTAGGGTACGGGTTAGGATTAGGGTACGCTTTAGGGTTAGGGTATGGGTTAGGGTTAGGGTACGCGATAGGGTGAGGTTAGTTATTAAACCTATCCCACTGTCTAGATACCCCTTAGCACGTAAAGGAATATTATTTGGGGGTCCAGCCATGGAGAAGAGTTTAGACACTAGGAGAAGATAAGGAACACACCCATTATCAAGAAATCACATTAGGATTCTCTTTTTAACCTGTTCCTTAAAACACTAGTGCTTAGGAAATCTATTGGAGGCAGAAGCAGTCAAGGGTAGCTTAGGGTTAGGGTTAGGGTTAGATTGAGGGTTAGGGTACGGCTTAGGGTACGGGTTCGGGGAGGGTTTCGGGTAGGGCGTAGGGTATGGGTTAGGGTTAGTGTTAGCGTTAGTGTTAGGGTTAGGGCTCGGTTTAGTGTACGGGTTAGGATTAGGGTACGTGTTAGTGTTAGGGTAGGGGTTAGGGTTAGGGTACGCGTTAGGGTGAGGGTAGTTATTAAACCTATCCCACTCTCTAGATACCTCTTAGCACGTAAAGGAATATTATTTTGGGGTCCAGCAATGGAGAAGAATTTAGACACTAGGAGAAGATAAGGAACACACCCATTATCAGGAAATCACATTAGGATTCTCTTTTTAACCTGTTCCTTAAAACACTAGTGCTTAGGAAATCTATTGGAGGCAGAAGCAATCAAGGGTAGCTTAGGGTTAGGGTTAGGGTTAGGGTGAGGGTTAGGGTACGGCTTAGGGTACGGTTTCGGGGAGGGGTTCGGGTAGGGCGTAGGGTATGGTTTAGGATTAGGGTTACGGTTAGTGTTAGGGTTAGGGCTCGGTTTAGGGTACGGGTTAGGATTAGGGTACGCGTTAGGGTTAGGGTAGGGGTTAGGGTTAGGGTACGCTTTAGGGTGAGGGCAGTTATTAAACCTATCCCACTCTCTAGATACCCCTTAGCACGTAAAGTAATATTATTTGGGGGTCCAGCCATGGAGAAGAGTTTAGACACTAGGAGAAGATAAGGAACATACCCATTATCAAGAAATCACAATATGATTCTCTTTTTAAACTGTTCCTTAAAACACTAGTGCTTAGGAAATCTATTGGAGGCAGAAGCCATCAAGGGTAGCTTAGATTTAGGGTTAGGGTTAGGGTGAGGGTTAGGGTATGGCTTAGGGTACGGGTTCGGGGAGGGGTTCGGGTAGGGCGTAGGGTATGGGTTAGGGTTAGTGTTAGCGTTAGTGTTAGGGTTAGGGCTCGGTTTAGTGTACGGGTTAGGATTAGGGTACGTGTTAGTGTTAGGGTAGGGGTTAGGGTTAGGGTACGCGTTAGGGTGAGGGTAGTTATTAAACCTATCCCACTCTCTAGATACCCCTTAGCACGTAAAGGAATATTATTTGGGGGTCCAGCCATGGAGAAGAATTTAGACACTAGCAGAAGATAAGGAACACACCCATTATCAGGAAATCACATTAGGATTCTCTTTTTAACCTGTTCCTTAAAACACTAGTGCTTAGGAAATCTATTGGAGGCAGAAGCAGTCAAGGGTAGCTTAGGGTTAGGGTTAGGGTTAGGGTGAGGGTTAGGGTATGGCTTAGGGTACGGGTTCGGGGAGGGGTTCGTGTAGGGCGTAGGGTATGGGTTAGGGTTAGGTTTAGGGTTAGTGTTAGGGTTAGGGCTCGGTTTAGGGTACGGGTTAGGATTAGGGTACGCGTTAGGGTTAGGGTAGGGGTTACGGTTAAGGTACACGTTAGGCTGAGGGTAGTTATTAAACCTATCACACTCTCTAGATACCCCTTAGCACGTAAAGGAATATTATTAGGGTGTCCAGCCATGGACAAGAGTTTAGACACGAGGAGAAGATAAGGAACACACCCATTATCAAGAAATCACATTAGGATTCTCTTTTTAACCTGTTCCTTAAAACACTAGTGCTTAGGAAATCTATTGGAGGCAGAAGCAATCAAGGGTAGCTTAGGGTTAGGGTTAGGGTTAGGGTGAGGGTTAGGGTACGGCTTAGGGTACGGGTTCGGGGAGGGGTTCGGGTAGGGCGTAGGGTATGGGTTAGGGTTAGGGTTAGGGTTAGTGTTAGGGTTAGGGCTCGGTTTAGGTTACGGGTTAGGATTAGGGTACGCGTTAGTGTTAGGGTAGGGGTTAGGGTTAGGGTACGCTTTAGGGTGAGGGCAGTTATTAAACCTATCCCACTGTCTAGATACCCCTTAGCACGGAAAGGAATATTATTTGGGGGTCCAGCCATGGAGAAGAGTTTAGACACTAGGAGAAGATAAGGAACATACCCATTATCAAGAAATCACAATATGATTCTCTTTTTAAACTGTTCCTTAAAACACTAGTGCTTAGGAAATCTATTGGAGGCAGAAGCCATCAAGGGTAGCTTAGGTTTAGGGTTAGGGTTAGGGTGAGGGTTAGGGTATGGCTTAGGGTACGGGTTCGGGGAGGGGTTCGGGTAGGATGTAGGGTATTGGTTAGGGTTAGTGTTAGGGTTAGTGTTAGGTTTAGGGCTCGGTTTAGGGTACGGGTCAGGATTAGGGTACGCGTTAGGGTTAGGGTAGGGGTTAGGGTTAGGGTACGCGATAGGGTGAGGTTAGTTATTAAACCTATCCCACTCTCTAGATACCCCTTAGCACGTAAAGGAATATTATTTGGGGGTCCAGCCATGGAGAAGAGTTTAGACACTAGGAGAAGATAAGGAACACACCCATTATCAAGAAATCACATTAGGATTCTCTTTTTAACCTGTTCCTTAAAACACTAGTGCTTAGGAAATCTATTGGAGGCAGAAGCAGTCAAGCGTAGCTTAGGGTTAGGGTTAGGGTGAGGGTGAGGGTTAGGGTATGGCATAGGGTACGGGTTCGGGGAGGGATTCGGGTAGGGCGTAGGGTATGGGTTAGGGTTAGAGTTAGGGTTAGTGTTACGGTTAGGGCTCGGTTTAGGGTACGGGTTAGGATTAGGGTACGCGTTAGTGTTAGGGTAGGGGTTAGGGTTAGGGTACGTGATAGGGTGAGATTAGTTATTAAACCTATCCCACTCTCTAGATACCCCTTAGCACGTAAAAGAATATTATTTGGGGGTCCAGCCATGGAGAAGAGTTTAGACACTAGGAGAAGATAAGGAACACACCCATTATCAAGAAATCACATTAGGATTCTCTTTTTAACCTGTTCCTTAAAACACTAGTGCTTAGGAAATCTATTGCAGGCAGAAGCAGTCAAGGGTAGCTTAGGGTTAGGGTTAGGGTTAGGGTGAGGGTTAGGGTACGGCTTAGGGTACGGTTTCGGGTAGGGCGTAGGGAATGTGTTAGGGTTAGTGTTAGGTCTAGTGTTAGGGTTAGGGCTCGGTTTAGGGCACGGGTTAGGATTAGGGTACGCGTTAGGGTTAGGGTAGGGGTTAGGGTTATGGTACGCATTAGGGTGAGGGTAGTTATTAAACCTATCCCACTCTCTAGATACCCCTTACCACGTAAAGGTATATTATTTGGGGGTCCAGCCATGGAGAAGAGTTTAGACACTAGGAGAAGATAAGGAACACACCCATTATCAAGAAATCACATTAGGATTCTCTTTGTAACCTGTTCCTTAAAACACTAGTGCTTAGGAAATCTATTGGAGGCAGAAGCAGTCAAGGGTAGCTTAGGGTTAGGGTTAGGGTTAGGGTGAGGGTTAGGGTATGGCTTAGGGTACGGGCTCAGGGAGGGGTTCGGGTAGGGCGTAGGGAATGGGTTAGGGTTAGGGTTAGGGCTAGTGTTAGGGTTAGGGCTCGGTTTAGGGTACGGGTTAGGATTAGGGTACGCGTTAGGGTTAGGGTAGGGGTTAGGGTTAGAGTACGCGTTAGGGTGAGGGTAGTTATTAAACCTCTCCCTCTCTCTAGATACCCCTTAGCACGTAAAGGAATATTATTTGGGGGTCCAGCCATGGAGAAGATTTTAGACACTAGGAGAAGATAAGGAACACACCCATTATCACAAAATCACTTTAGGATTCTCTTTTTAACCTGTTCCTTAAAACACTAGTGCTTAGGAAATCTATTGGAGGCAGAAGCAGTCAAGGGTAGCTTAGGGTTCGGGTTAGGGTTAGGGTGAGGGTTAGGGAACGGGTTCGGGGAGGGGTTCGGGTAGGGCGTAGTGTATGGGTTAGGGTTAGTGTTAGGGTTAGTGTTAGGGTTAGGGTTCGGTTTAGGGAACGGGTTAGGATTAGGGTACGCATTAGTGTTAGGGTAGGAGTTAGGGTTAGGGTACGCGATAGGGTGAGGTTAGTTATTAAACCTATCCCACTCTCTAGATACCCCTTAGCACGTAAAGGAATATTATTTGGGGGTCCAGCCATGGAGAAGAGTTTAGACACTAGGAGAAGATAAGGAACACACCCATTATCAAGAAATCACATTAGGATTCTCTTTTTAACCTGTTCCTTTAAACACTAGTGCTTAGGAAATCTATTGGAGGCAGAAGCAGTCAAGGGTAGCTTAGGGTTCGGGTTAGGGTTAGGGTGAGGGTTAGGGTACGGCTTAGGTTACGGGTTCGGGGAGGGGTTCGGGTAGGGCGTAGGGTATGGTTTAGGATTAGTGTTACGGTTAGTGTTAGGGTTAGGGCTCGGTTTAGGATACGGGTTAGGATTAGGGTACGCGTTAGGGTTAGGGTAGGGGTTAGGGTTAGGGTACGCGATAGGGTGAGCTTAGTTATTAAACCTATCCCACTCTCTAGATACCCCTTAGCACGTAAAGGAATATTATTTGGGGGTCCAGCCATGGAGAAGAGTTTAGACACTAGGAGAAGATAAGGAACACACCCATTATCAAGAAATCACATTAGGATTCTCTTTTTAACCTGTTCCTTAAAACACTAGTGCTTAGGAAATCTATTGGAGGCAGAAGCAGTCAAGGGTAGCTTAGGGTTCGGGTTAGGGTTAGGGTGAGGGTTAGGGTACGGCTTAGGATATGGGTTTGGGGAGGGGTTCGGGTAGGGCGTAGGTTATGGGTTAGGGTTAGGGTTAGTGTTAGGGTTAGGGCTCGGTTTAGGGTACGGGTTAGGATTAGGGTACGCGTTAGGGTTAGGGTAGGGGTTAGGGTTAGGGTACGCGTTAGGGTGAGGGTAGTTATTAAACCTATCCCACTCTATAGATACCCCTTAGCACGTAAAGGAATATTATTTTGGGGTCCAGCCATGGAGAAGAGTTTAGACACTAGGAGAAGATAAGGAACACACCCATTATCAAGAAATCACATTAGGATTCTCTTTTTAACCTGTTCCTTAAAACACTAGTGCTTAGGAAATCTATTGGAGGCAGAAGCCGTCAAGGGTAGCTTAGGGCTAGGGTTAGGGTTAGGGTGAGGGTTAGGGTACGGCTTAGGGTACGGGTTCGGGGAGGGGTTCGGGTAGGGCGTAGGGTATGGGTTAGGGTTAGGGTTAGGGCTAGTGTTAGGGTTAGGGCTCGGTTTAGGGTACGGGTTAGGATTAGGGTACGCGTTAGGGTTAGGGTAGGGGTTAGGGTAAGGGTACGCGATAGGGTGAGCTTAGTTATTAAACCTATCCCACTCTCTAGATACCCCTTAGCACGTAAAGTAATATTATTTGGGGGTCCAGCCATGGAGAAGAGTTTAGACACTAGGAGAAGATAAGGAACACACCAATTATCAAGAAATCACATTAGGATTCTCTTTTTAACCTGTTCCTTAAAACACTAGTGCTTAGGAAATCGATTGGAGGCAGAAGCAGTCAAGGGTAGCTTAGGGTTCGGGTTAGGGTTAGGGTGAGGGTTAGGGTACGGCTTAGGGTACGGGTTCGGGGAGGGATTCGGTTAGGGCGTAGGGTATGGGTTAGGGTTAGGGTTAGGGCTAGTGTTAGGGTTAGGGCTCGGTTTAGGGTACGGGTTAGGATTAGGGTATGCGTTAGGGTTAGGGTAGGGGTTAGGGTTAGGGTACGCGTTAGGGTGAGGGTAGTTATTAAACCTATCCCACTCTCTAGATACCCCTTAGCACGTAATGGAATATTATTTGGGGGTCCAGCCATGGAGAAGAGTTTAGACACGAGGAGAAGATAAGGAACACACCCATTATAAAGAAATCACATTACGATTCTCTTTTTAACCTGTTCCTTAAAACACTAGTGCTTAGGAAATCTATTGGAGGCAGAAGCCGTCAAGGGTAGCTTAGGGCTAGGGTTAGGGTTAGGGTGAGGGTTAGGGTACGGCTTAGGGTACGGGTTCGGGTAGGGGTTCGTGTAGGGCGTAGGGTATGGGTTAGGGTTAGGGTTAGGCTTAGTGTTAGGGTTAGGGCTCGGTTTAGGGTACGGGTTAGGATTAGGGTATGCGTTAGGGTTAGGGTAGGCTTTAGGGTTAGGGTACGCTTTATGGTGAGGGTAGTTATTAAACCTATCCCACTCTCTAGATACTCCTTAGCACGTAAAGGAATATTATTTGGGGGTCCAGCCATAGAGAAGAGTTTAGACACTAGGAGAAGATAAGGAACACACCCATTATCAAGAAATCACAATATGATTCTCTTTTTAAACTGTTCCTTAAAACACTAGTGCTTAGGAAATCTATTGGAGGCAGAAGCAGTCAAGGGTAGCTTAGGGTTAGGGTTAGTATTAGGGTGAGGGTTAGGGTACGGCTTAGGGTACGGGTTCAGGGAGGGGTTCGGGTAGGACGTAGGGTATGGGTTAAGGTTAGGGTTAGGGTTAGTGTTAGGTTTAGGACTCGGTTTAGGGTACGGGTTAGGATTAGGGTACGCGTTAGGGTTAGGGTAGGGGTTAGGGTTAGGGTACGCGATAGGGTGAGGTTACTTATTAAACCTATCCCACTCTCTAGATACCCTTTAGCACGTAAAGGTATATTATTTGGGGGTCCAGCCATGGAGAAGAGTTTAGACACTAGGAGAAGATAAGGAACACACCCATTATCAAGAAATCACATTAGGATTCTCTTTTTAACCTGTTCCTTAAAACACTAGTGCTTAGGAAATCTATTGGAGGCAGAAGCAGTCAAGGGTAGCTTAGGGTTAGGGTTAGGGTTAGGGTGAGGGTTAGGGTATGGCTTAGGGTACGGGCTCAGGGAGGGGTTCGGGTAGGGCGTAGGGAATGGGTTAGGGTTAGGGTTAGGGCTAGTGTTAGGGTTAGGGCTCGGTTTAGGGTACGGGTTAGGATTAGGGTACGCGTTAGGGTTAGGGTAGGGGTTAGGGTTAGAGTACGCGTTAGGGTGAGGGTAGTTATTAAACCTCTCCCTCTCTCTAGATACCCCTTAGCACGTAAAGGAATATTATTTGGGGGTCCAGCCATGGAGAAGATTTTAGACACTAGGAGAAGATAAAGAACACACCCATTATCACAAAATCACTTTAGGATTCTCTTTTTAACCTGTTCCTTAAAACACTAGTGCTTAGGAAATCTATTGGAGGCAGAAGCAGTCAAGGGTAGCTTAGGGTTCGGGTTAGGGTTAGGGTGAGGGTTAGGGTACGGGTTCGGGGAGGGGTTCGGGTAGGGCGTAGTGTATGGGTTAGGGTTAGTGTTAGGGTTAGTGTTAGGGTTAGGGTTCGGTTTAGGGAACGGGTTAGGATTAGGGTACGCATTAGTGTTAGGGTAGGAGTTAGGGTTAGGGTACGCGATAGGGTGAGGTTAGTTATTAAACCTATCCCACTCTCTAGATACCCCTTAGCACGTAAAGGAATATTATTTGGGGGTCCAGCCATGGAGAAGAGTTTAGACACTAGGAGAAGATAAGGAACACACCCATTATCAAGAAATCACATTAGGATTCTCTTTTTAACCTGTTCCTTTAAACACTAGTGCTTAGGAAATCTATTGGAGGCAGAAGCAGTCAAGGGTAGCTTAGGGTTCGGGTTAGGGTTAGGGTGAGGGTTAGGGTACGGCTTAGGTTACGGGTTCGGGGAGGGGTTCGGGTAGGGCGTAGGGTATGGTTTAGGATTAGGGTTACGGTTAGTGTTAGGGTTAGGGCTCGGTTTAGGATACGGGTTAGGATTAGGGTACGCGTTAGGGTTAGGGTAGGGGTTAGGGTTAGGGTACGCGATAGGGTGAGCTTAGTTATTAAACCTATCCCACTCTCTAGATACCCCTTAGCACGTAAAGGAATATTATTTGGGGGTCCAGCCATGGAGAAGAGTTTAGACACTAGGAGAAGATAAGGAACACACCCATTATCAAGAAATCACATTAGGATTCTCTTTTTAACCTGTTCCTTAAAACACTAGTGGTTAGGAAATCTATTGGAGGCAGAAGCCGTCAAGGGTAGCTTAGGGCTAGGGTTAGGGTTAGGGTGAGGGTTAGGGTACGGCTTAGGGTACGGGTTCGGGGAGGGGTTCGGGTAGGGCGTAGGGTATGGGTTAGGGTTAGGGTTAGGGCTAGTGTTAGGGTTAGGGCTCGGTTTAGGGTACGGGTTAGGATTAGGGTACGCGTTAGGGTTAGGGTAGGGGTTAGGGTAAGGGTACGCGATAGGGTGAGCTTAGTTATTAAACCTATCCCACTCTCTAGATACCCCTTAGCACGTAAAGGAATATTATTTGGGGGTCCAGCCATGGAGAAGAGTTTAGACACTAGGAGAAGATAAGGAACACACCCATTATCAAGAAATCACATTAGGATTCTCTTTTTAACCTGTTCCTTAAAACACTAGTGCTTAGGAAATCTATTGGAGGCAGAAGCAGTCAAGGGTAGCTTAGGGTTAGGGTTAGGGTTAGGGTGAGGGTTAGGGTACGGCTTAGGTTACGGGTTCGGGGAGGGGTTCGGGTAGGGCGTAGGGTATGGTTTAGGATTAGGGTTACGGTTAGTGTTAGGGTTAGGGCTCGGTTTAGGATACGGGTTAGGATTAGGGTACGCGTTAGGGTTAGGGTAGGGGTTAGGGTTAGGGTACGCGATAGGGTGAGCTTAGTTATTAAACCTATCCCACTCTCTAGATACCCCTTAGCACGTAAAGGAATATTATTTGGGGGTCCAGCCATGGAGAAGAGTTTAGACACTAGGAGAAGATAAGGAACACACCCATTATCAAGAAATCACATTAGGATTCTCTTTTTAACCTGTTCCTTAAAACACTAGTGCTTAGGAAATCTATTGGAGGCAGAAGCAGTCAAGGGTAGCTTAGGGTTCGGGTTAGGGTTAGGGTGAGGGTTAGGGTACGGCTTAGGGTATGGTTTCGGGGAGGGGTTCGGGTAGGGCGTAGGTTATGGGTTAGGGTTAGGGTTAGGGTTAGTGTTAGGGTTAGGGCTCGGTTTAGGGTACGGGTTAGGATTAGGGTACGCGTTAGGGTTAGGGTAGGGGATAGGGTTAGGGTACGCGTTAGGGTGAGGGTAGTTATTAAACCTATCCCACTCTCTAGATACCCCTTAGCACGTAAAGGAATATTATTTGGGGGTCCAGCCATGGAGAAGAGTTTAGACACGAGGAGAAGATAAGGAACACACCCATTATCAAGAAATCACATTAGGATTCTCTTTTTAACCTGTTCCTTAAAACACTAGTGCTTAGGAAATCTATTGGAGGCAGAAGCCGTCAAGGGTAGCTTAGGGCTAGGGTTAGGGTTAGGGTGAGGGTTAGGGTACGGCTTAGGGTACGGGTTCGGGGAGGGATTCGGGTAGGGCGTAGGGGATGGTTTAGGGTTAGGGTTAGGGCTAGTGTTAGGGTTAGGGCTCGGTTTAGGGTACGGGTTAGGGTTAGGGTAGGGGTTAGGGTAAGGGTACGCGATAGGGTGAGCTTAGTTATTAAACCTATCCCACTCACTAGATACCCCTTAGCACGTAAAGGAATATTATTTGGGGGTCCAGCCATGGAGAAGAGTTTAGACACTAGGAGAAGATAAGGAACACACCAATTATCAAGAAATCACATTAGGATTCTCTTTTTAACCTGTTCCTTAAAACACTAGTGCTTAGGAAATCGATTGGAGGCAGAAGCAGTCAAGGGTAGCTTAGGGTTCGGGTTAGGGTTAGGGTGAGGGTTAGGGTACGGCGTAGGGTACGGGTTCGGGGAGGGGTTCGGGTAGGGCGTAGGGTATGGGTTAGGGTTAGGGTTAGGGTTAGTGTTAGCGTTAGGGCTCGGTTTAGTGTACGGGTTAGGATTAGGGTACGTGTTAGGGTTAGGGTAGGGGTTAGGGTTAGGGTACGTGTTAGGGTGAGGGTAGTTATTAAACCTATCCCACTCTCTAGATACCCCTTAGCACGTAAAGGAATATTATTTGGGGGTCCAGCCATGGAGAAGAATTTAGACACTAGCAGAAGATAAGGAACACACCCATTATCAGGAAATCACATTAGGATTCTTTTTTTAACCTGTTCCTTAAAACACTAGGGCTTAGGAAATCTATTGGAGGCAGAAGCAGTCAAGGGTATCTTAGGGTTAGGGTTACGGTTAGGGTGAGGGTTAGGGTATGGCTTAGGGTACGGGTTCGGGGAGGGGTTCGTGTAGGGCGTAGGGTATGTGTTAGGGTTAGGTTTAGGGTTAGTGTTAGGGTTAGGGCTCGGTTTAGGGTACGGGTTAGGATTAGGGTACGCGTTAGGGTTAGGGTAGGGGTTACGGTTAGGGTACACGTTAGGCTGAGGGTAGTTATTAAACCTATCACACTCTCTAGATACCCCTTAGCACGTAAAGGAATATTATTTGGGTGTCGAGCCATGGACAAGAGTTTAGACACGACGAGAAGATAAGGAACACACCCATTATCAAGAAGTCACTTTAGGATCCTCTTTTTAACCTGTTCCTTAAAACACTAGTGCTTAGGAAATGTTTTGGAGGCAGAAGCAGTCAAGGGTAGCTTAGGGTTAGGGATAGGGTTAGGGTGAGGGTTAGGGAATGGCTTAGGGTACGGGTTCGGGGAGGGGTTCGGGTAGGGCGTAGGGTATGGGTTAGGGTTAGGGTTAGCGTTAGTGTTAGGGTTAGGGCTCGGTTTAGTTTACGGGTTAGGATTAGGGTACGCGTTAGTGATAGGGTAGGGGTTAGGGTTAGGGTACGCGATAGGGTGAGCTTAGTTATTAAACCTATCCCACTCTCTAGATACCCCTTAGCACGTAAAGGAATATTATTTGGGGGTTCAGCCATGGAGAAGAGTTTAGACACTAGGAGAAGATAAGGAACACACCCATTATCAAGAAATCACATTAGGATTCTCTTTTTAACCTGTTCCTTAAAACACTAGTGCTTAGGAAATCTATTGGAGGCAGAAGCAGTCAAGTGTAGCTTAGTGTTAGGGTTAGGGTTAAGGTGAGGGTTAGGTTACGGGTTCGGGGAGGGGTTCGGGTAGGGCGTAGGGTATGGGTTAGGGTGAGGGTTAGGGTTAGTGTTAGGGTTAGGGCTCGGTTTAGGGTACGGGTTAGGATTAGGGTACGCGTTAGGGTTAGGGTAGGGGTTAGGGTACGCTTTTGGGTGAGGGTAGTTATTAAACCTATCCCACTCTCTAGATACCCCTTAGCACGTAAAGGAATATTATTTGGGGGTCCAGCCATGGAGAAGAGTTTAGACACTAGGAGAAGGTAAGGAACACACCCATTATCACGAAATCACATTAGGATTCTCTTTTTAACCTGTTCCTTAAAACACTAGTGCTTAGGAAATCTATTGGAGGCAGAAGCAATCAAGGGTAGCTTAGGGTTAGGGTTAGGGTTAGGGTGAGGGTTAGGGTACGGCTTAGGGTACGGGTTCGGGGAGGGTTTCGGGTAGGGCGTAGGGTATGGGTTAGGGTTAGGGTTAGAGTTAGTGTTAGGGTTAGGGCTCGGTTTAGTGTACGGGTTAGGATTAGGGTACGTGTTAGGGTTAGGGTAGGGGTTAGGGTTAGGGTACGTGTTAGGGTGAGGGTAGTTATTAAACCTATCCCACTCTCTAGATACCCCTTAGCACGTAAAGGAATATTATTTGGGGGTCCAGCCATGGAGAAGAATTTAGACACTAGCAGAAGATAAGGAACACACCCATTATCAGGAAATCACATTAGGATTCTTTTTTTAACCTGTTCCTTAAAACACTAGGGCTTAGGAAATCTATTGGAGGCAGAAGCAGTCAAGGGTATCTTAGGGTTAGGGTTACGGTTAGGGTGAGGGTTAGGGTATGGCTTAGGGTACGGGTTCGGGGAGGGGTTCGTGTAGGGCGTAGGGTATGTGTTAGGGTTAGGTTTAGGGTTAGTGTTAGGGTTAGGGCTCGGTTTAGGGTACGGGTTAGGATTAGGGTACGCGTTAGGGTTAGGGTAGGGGTTACGGTTAGGGTACACGTTAGGCTGAGGGTAGTTATTAAACCTATCACACTCTCTAGATACCCCTTAGCACGTAAAGGAATATTATTTGGGTGTCGAGCCATGGACAAGAGTTTAGACACGACGAGAAGATAAGGAACACACCCATTATCAAGAAGTCACTTTAGGATCCTCTTTTTAACCTGTTCCTTAAAACACTAGTGCTTAGGAAATCTATTGGAGGCAGAAGCAATCAAGGGTAGCTTAGGGTTAGGGTTAGGGTTAGGGTGAGGGTTAGGGTACGGCTTAGGGTACGGGTTCGGGGAGGGGTTCGGTTAGGGCGTAGGGTATGGGTTAGGGTTAGGGTTAGGGTTAGTGTTAGGGTTAGGGCTCGGTTTAGGTTACGGGTTAGGATTAGGGTACGCGTTAGGGTTAGGGTAGGGGTTAGGGTTAGGGTACGCGATAGGGTGAGGTTAGTTATTAAACCTATCCCACTCTCTAGATACCCCTTAGCACGTAAAGGAATATTATTTGGGGGTCCAGCCATGGAGAAGAGTTTAGACACTAGGAGAAGATAAGGAACACACGCATTATCAAGAAATCACATTAGGATTCTCTTTTTAACCTGTTCCTTAAAACACTAGAGCTTAGGAAATCTATTGGAGGCAGAAGCAGTCAAGGGTAGCTTAGGGTTAGGGTTAGGGTTAGATTGAGGGTTAGGGTACGGCTTAGGGTTTGGGTTCGGGGAGGGTTTCGGGTAGGGCGTAGGGTATGGGTTAGGATTTGGGTTACCGTTAGTGTTAGGGTTAGGGCTCGGTTTAGTGTACGGGTTAGGATTAGGGTACGTGTTAGGGTTAGGGTAGGGGTTAGGGTTAGGGTACGCGTTAGGGTGAGGGTAGTTATTAAACCTATCCCACTCTCTAGATAACTCTTAGCACGTAAAGGAATATTATTTTGGGGTCCAGCAATGGAGAAGAATTTAGACACTAGGAGAAGATAAGGAACACACCCATTATCAGGAAATCACATTAGGATTCTCTTTTTAACCTGTTCCTTAAAACACTAGTGCTTAGGAAATCTATTGGAGGCAGAAGCAATCAAGGGTAGCTTAGGGTTAGGGTTAGGGTTAGGGTGAGGGTTAGGGTACGGCTTAGGGTACGGTTTCGGGGAGGGGTTCGGGTAGGGCGTATGGTATGGTTCAGTATTAGGGTTACGGTTAGTGTTAGGGTTAGGGCTCGGTTTAGGGTACGGGTTAGGATTAGGGTACGCGTTAGGGTTAGGGTAGGGGTTAGGGTTAGGGTACGCTTTAGGGTGAGGGCAGTTATTAAACCTATCCCACACTCTAGATACCCCTTAGCACGTAAAGTAATATTATTTGGGGGTCCAGCCATGGAGAAGAGTTTAGACACTAGGAGAAGATAAGGAACATACCCATTATCAAGAAATCACAATATGATTCTCTTTTTAAACTGTTCCTTAAAACACTAGTGCTTAGGAAATCTATTGGAGGCAGAAGCCATCAAGGGTAGCTTAGGTTTAGTGTTAGGGTTAGGGTGAGGGTTAGGGTATGGCTTAGGGTACGGGTTCGGGGAGGGGTTCGGGTAGGGCGTAGGGTATGGGTTAGGGTTAGGGTTAGGGTTAGTGTTAGGGTTAGGGCTCGGTTTAGGGTACGGGTTAGGATTAGGGTACGCTTTAGGGTTAGGGTATGGGTTAGGGTTAGGGTACGCGATAGGGTGAGGTTAGTTATTAAACCTATCCCACTCTCTAGATACCCCTTAGCACGTAAAGGATATTATTTGGGGGTCCAGCCATGGAGAAGAGTTTAGACACTAGGAGAAGATAAGGAACACACCCATTATCACGAAATCACATTAGGATTCTCTTTTTAACCTGTTCCTTAAAACACTAGTGCTTAGGAAATCTATTGGAGGCAGAAGCAGTCAAGGGTAGCTTAGGGTTAGTGTTAGGGTTAGGGTGAGGGTTAGGGTATGGCTTAGGGTACGGTTTCGGGGAGGGGTTCGGGTAGGACCTAGGGTATTGGTTAGGGTTAGGGTTAGGGTTAGTGTTAGGTTTAGGGCTCGGTTTAGTGTACGGGTTAGGATTAGGGTACGCGTTAGGGTTAGGGTAGGGGTTAGGGTTAGGGTACGCTTTAGGGTGAGGGCAGTTATTAAAACTATCCCACTCTCTAGATACCCCTTATCACGTAAAGGAATATTATTTGGGGGTCCAGCCATGGAGAAGAGTTTAGACACTAGGAGAAGATAAGGAACATACCCATTATCAAGAAATCACAATATGATTCTCTTTTTAAACTGTTCCTTAAAACACTACTGCTTAGGAAATCTATTTTAGGCAGAAGCCATCAAGGGTAGCGTAGGTTTAGGGTTAGGGTTAGGGTGAGGGTTAGGGTATGGCTTAGGGTACGGGTTCGGGGAGGGGTTCGGGTAGGGCGTAGGGTATGGGTTAGGGTTAGGGTTAGCGTTAGTGTTAGGGTTAGGGCTCGGTTTAGGGTACGGGTTAGGATTAGGGTACGCTTTAGGGTTAGGTTAGGGGTTAGGGTTAGGGTACGCGATAGGGTGAGGTTAGTTATTAAACCTATCCCACTATCTAGATACCCCTTAGCACGTAAAGGATATTATTTGGGGGTCCAGCCATGGAGAAGAGTTTAGACACTAGGAGAAGATAAGGAACATACCCATTATCAAGAAATCACAATATGATTCTCTTTTTAAACTGTTCCTTACAACACTAGTGCTTAGGAAATCTATTGGAGGCAGAAGCCATCAAGGGTAGCTTAGGTTTAGGGTTAGGGTTAGGGTGAGGGTTAGGGTACGGCTTAGGGTACGGGTTCGGGGAGGGGTTCGGGAAGGGCGTAGGGTATGGGTTAGGGTTAGGGTTAGGGTTAGTGTTAGGGTTAGGGCTCGGTTTAGGGTACGGGTTAGGATTAGGGTACGCGTTAGGGTTAGGGTAGGGGTTAGGGTTAGGGTACGCGTTAGGGTAAGGTTAGTTATTAAACCTCTCCCTCTCTCTAGGTACCCCTTAGCACGTAAAGGAATATTATTTGGGGGTCCAGCCATGGAGAAGTGTTTAGACACTAGGAGAAGATAAGGAACACACCCATTATCACGAAATCACATTAGGATTCTCTTTTTAACCTGTTCCTTAAAACACTAGTGCTTAGGAAATGTTTTGGAGGCAGAAGCAGTCAAGGGTAGCTTAGGGTTAGGGATAGGGTTAGGGTGAGGGTTAGGGAATGGCTTAGGGTACGGGTTCGGGGAGGGGTTCGGGTAGGGCGTAGGGTATGGGTTAGGGTTAGGGTTAGCGTTAGTGTTAGGGTTAGGGCTCGGTTTAGTTTACGGGTTAGGATTAGGGTACGCGTTAGTGATAGGGTAGGGGTTAGGGTTAGGGTACGCGATAGGGTGAGCTTAGTTATTAAACCTATCCCACTCTCTAGATACCCCTTAGCACGTAAAGGAATATTATTTGGGGGTCCAGCCATGGAGAAGAGTTTAGACACTAGGAGAAGATAAGGAACACACCCATTATCAAGAAATCACATTAGGATTCTCTTTTTAACCTGTTCCTTAAAACACTAGTGCTTAGGAAATCTATTGGAGGCAGAAGCAGTCAAGTGTAGCTTAGTGTTAGGGTTAGGGTTAAGGTGAGGGTTAGGTTACGGGTTCGGGGAGGGGTTCGGGTAGGGCGTAGGGTATGGGTTAGGGTGAGGGTTAGGGTTAGTGTTAGGGTTAGGGCTCGGTTTAGGGTACGGGTTAGGATTAGGGTACGCGTTAGGGTTAGGGTAGGGGTTAGGGTACGCTTTTGGGTGAGGGTAGTTATTAAACCTATCCCACTCTCTAGATACCCCTTAGCACGTAAAGGAATATTATTTGGGGGTCCAGCCATGGAGAAGAGTTTAGACACTAGGAGAAGGTAAGGAACACACCCATTATCACGAAATCACATTAGGATTCTCTTTTTAACCTGTTCCTTAAAACACTAGTGCTTAGGAAATCTATTGGAGGCAGAAGCAATCAAGGGTAGCTTAGGGTTAGGGTTAGGGTTAGGGTGAGGGTTAGGGTACGGCTTAGGGTACGGGTTCGGGGAGGGTTTCGGGTAGGGCGTAGGGTATGGGTTAGGGTTAGGGTTAGAGTTAGTGTTAGGGTTAGGGCTCGGTTTAGTGTACGGGTTAGGATTAGGGTACGTGTTAGGGTTAGGGTAGGGGTTAGGGTTAGGGTACGTGTTAGGGTGAGGGTAGTTATTAAACCTATCCCACTCTCTAGATACCCCTTAGCACGTAAAGGAATATTATTTGGGGGTCCAGCCATGGAGAAGAATTTAGACACTAGCAGAAGATAAGGAACACACCCATTATCAGGAAATCACATTAGGATTCTTTTTTTAACCTGTTCCTTAAAACACTAGGGCTTAGGAAATCTATTGGAGGCAGAAGCAGTCAAGGGTATCTTAGGGTTAGGGTTACGGTTAGGGTGAGGGTTAGGGTATGGCTTAGGGTACGGGTTCGGGGAGGGGTTCGTGTAGGGCGTAGGGTATGTGTTAGGGTTAGGTTTAGGGTTAGTGTTAGGGTTAGGGCTCGGTTTAGGGTACGGGTTAGGATTAGGGTACGCGTTAGGGTTAGGGTAGGGGTTACGGTTAGGGTACACGTTAGGCTGAGGGTAGTTATTAAACCTATCACACTCTCTAGATACCCCTTAGCACGTAAAGGAATATTATTTGGGTGTCGAGCCATGGACAAGAGTTTAGACACGACGAGAAGATAAGGAACACACCCATTATCAAGAAGTCACTTTAGGATCCTCTTTTTAACCTGTTCCTTAAAACACTAGTGCTTAGGAAATCTATTGGAGGCAGAAGCAATCAAGGGTAGCTTAGGGTTAGGGTTAGGGTTAGGGTGAGGGTTAGGGTACGGCTTAGGGTACGGGTTCGGGGAGGGGTTCGGGTAGGGCGTAGGGTATGGGTTAGGGTTAGGGTTAGGGTTAGTGTTAGGGTTAGGGCTCGGTTTAGGTTACGGGTTAGGATTAGGGTACGCGTTAGGGTTAGGGTAGGGGTTAGGGTTAGGGTACGCGATAGGGTGAGGTTAGTTATTAAACCTATCCCACTCTCTAGATACCCCTTAGCACGTAAAGGAATATTATTTGGGGGTCCAGCCATGGAGAAGAGTTTAGACACTAGGAGAAGATAAGGAACACACGCATTATCAAGAAATCACATTAGGATTCTCTTTTTAACCTGTTCCTTAAAACACTAGTGCTTAGGAAATCTATTGGAGGCAGAAGCA
This sequence comes from Balaenoptera acutorostrata, assembly GCF_949987535.1. Classification (NCBI taxonomy): domain Eukaryota; kingdom Metazoa; phylum Chordata; class Mammalia; order Artiodactyla; family Balaenopteridae; genus Balaenoptera; species Balaenoptera acutorostrata. The sequence continues at coordinate 310,231 of NW_026645805.1, read as the reverse complement.
GTCAAGGGTAGCTTAGGGTTAGGGTTAGGGTTAGATTGAGGGTTAGGGTACGGCTTAGGGTTTGGGTTCGGGGAGGGTTTCGGGTAGGGCGTAGGGTATGGGTTAGGGTTTGGGTTACCGTTAGTGTTAGGGTTAGGGCTCGGTTTAGTGTACGGGTTAGGATTAGGGTACGTGTTAGGGTTAGGGTAGGGGTTAGGGTTAGGGTACGCGTTAGGGTGAGGGTAGTTATTAAACCTATCCCACTCTCTAGATACCTCTTAGCACGTAAAGGAATATTATTTTGGGGTCCAGCAATGGAGAAGAATTTAGACACTAGGAGAAGATAAGGAACACACCCATTATCAGGAAATCACATTAGGATTCTCTTTTTAACCTGTTCCTTAAAACACTAGTGCTTAGGAAATCTATTGGAGGCAGAAGCAATCAAGGGTAGCTTAGGGTTAGGGTTAGGGTTAGGGTGAGGGTTAGGGTACGGCTTAGGGTACGGTTTCGGGGAGGGTTTCGGGTAGGGCGTAGGGTATGGTTCAGTATTAGGGTTACGGTTAGTGTTAGGGTTAGGGCTCGGTTTAGGGTACGGGTTAGGATTAGGGTACGCGTTAGGGTTAGGGTAGGGGTTAGGGTTAGGGTACGCTTTAGGGTGAGGGCAGTTATTAAACCTATCCCACTCTCTAGATACCCCTTAGCACGTAAAGTAATATTATTTGGGGGTCCAGCCATGGAGAAGAGTTTAGACACTAGGAGAAGATAAGGAACATACCCATTATCAAGAAATCACAATATGATTCTCTTTTTAAACTGTTCCTTAAAACACTAGTGCTTAGGAAATCTATTGGAGGCAGAAGCCATCAAGGGTAGCTTAGGTTTAGGGTTAGGGTTAGGGTGAGGGTTAGGGTATGGCTTAGGGTACGGGTTCGGGGAGGGGTTCGGGTAGGGCGTAGGGTATGGGTTAGGGTTAGGGTTAGGGTTAGTGTTAGGGTTAGGGCTCGGTTTAGGGTACGGGTTAGGATTAGGGTACGCTTTAGGGTTAGGGTATGGGTTAGGGTTAGGGTACGCGATAGGGTGAGGTTAGTTATTAAACCTATCCCACTCTCTAGATACCCCTTAGCACGTAAAGGAATATTATTTGGGGGTCCAGCCATGGAGAAGAGTTTAGACACTAGGAGAAGATAAGGAACACACCCATTATCAAGAAATCACATTAGGATTCTCTTTTTAACCTGTTCCTTAAAACACTAGTGCTTAGGAAATCTATTGGAGGCAGAAGCAGTCAAGGGTAGCTTAGGGTTAGGGTTAGGGTTAGGGTGAGGGTTAGGGTAAGGCTTAGGGTACGGGTTCGGGGAGGGTTTCGGGTAGGGCGTAGGGTATGGGTTAGGGTTAGGGTTAGCGTTAGTGTTACGGTTAGGGCTCGGTTTAGTGTACGGGTTAGGATTAGGGTACGTGTTAGGGTTAGGGTAGGGGTTAGGGTTAGGGTACTCGTTAGGGTGAGGGTAGTTATTAAACCTATCCCACTCTCTAGATACCTCTTAGCACGTAAAGGAATATTATTTTGGGGTCCAGCAATGGAGAAGAATTTAGACACTAGGAGAAGATAAGGAACACACCCATTATCAGGAAATCACATTAGGATTCTCTTTTTAACCTGTTCCTTAAAACACTAGTGCTTAGGAAATCTATTGGAGGCAGAAGCAATCAAGGGTAGCTTAGGGTTAGGGTTAGGGTTAGGGTGAGGGTTAGGGTACGGCTTAGGGTACGGTTTCGGGGAGGGGTTCGGGTAGGGCGTAGGGTATGGTTTAGTATTAGGGTTACGGTTAGTGTTAGGGTTAGGGCTCGGTTTAGGGTACGGGTTAGGATTAGGGTACGCGTTAGGGTTAGGGTAGGGGTTAGGGTTAGGGTACGCTTTAGGGTGAGGGCAGTTATTAAACCTATCCCACTCTCTAGATACCCCTTAGCACGTAAAGTAATATTATTTGGGGGTCCAGCCATGGAGAAGAGTTTAGACACTAGGAGAAGATAAGGAACATACCCATTATCAAGAAATCACAGTATGATTCTCTTTTTAAACTGTTCCTTAAATCACTAGTGCTTAGGAAATCTATTGGAGGCAGAAGCCATCAAGGGTAGCTTAGGTTTAGTGTTAGGGTTAGGGTGAGGGTTAGGGTATGGCTTAGGGTACGGGTTCGGGGAGGGGTTCGGGTAGGGCGTAGGGTATGGGTTAGGGTTAGGGTTAGGGTTAGTGTTAGGGTTAGGGCTCGGTTTAGGGTACGGGTTAGGATTAGGGTACGCTTTAGGGTTAGGGTATGGGTTAGGGTTAGGGTACGCGATAGGGTGAGGTTAGTTATTAAACCTATCCCACTCTCTAGATACCCCTTAGCACGTAAAGGATATTATTTGGGGGTCCAGCCATGGAGAAGAGTTTAGACACTAGGAGAAGATAAGGAACACACCCATTATCACGAAATCACATTAGGATTCTCTTTTTAACCTGTTCCTTAAAACACTAGTGCTTAGGAAATCTATTGGAGGCAGAAGCAGTCAAGGGTAGCTTAGGGTTAGTGTTAGGGTTAGGGTGAGGGTTAGGGTATGGCTTAGGGTACGGTTTCGGGGAGGGGTTCGGGTAGGACCTAGGGTATTGGTTAGGGTTAGGGTTAGGGTTAGTGTTAGGTTTAGGGCTCGGTTTAGTGTACGGGTTAGGATTAGGGTACGCGTTAGGGTTAGGGTAGGGGTTAGGGTTAGGGTACGCTTTAGGGTGAGGGCAGTTATTAAAACTATCCCACTCTCTAGATACCCCTTATCACGTAAAGGAATATTATTTGGGGGTCCAGCCATGGAGAAGAGTTTAGACACTAGGAGAAGATAAGGAACATACCCATTATCAAGAAATCACAATATGATTCTCTTTTTAAACTGTTCCTTAAAACACTACTGCTTAGGAAATCTATTTTAGGCAGAAGCCATCAAGGGTAGCGTAGGTTTAGGGTTAGGGTTAGGGTGAGGGTTAGGGTATGGCTTAGGGTACGGGTTCGGGGAGGGGTTCGGGTAGGGCGTAGGGTATGGGTTAGGGTTAGGGTTAGCGTTAGTGTTAGGGTTAGGGCTCGGTTTAGGGTACGGGTTAGGATTAGGGTACGCTTTAGGGTTAGGTTAGGGGTTAGGGTTAGGGTACGCGATAGGGTGAGGTTAGTTATTAAACCTATCCCACTATCTAGATACCCCTTAGCACGTAAAGGATATTATTTGGGGGTCCAGCCATGGAGAAGAGTTTAGACACTAGGAGAAGATAAGGAACATACCCATTATCAAGAAATCACAATATGATTCTCTTTTTAAACTGTTCCTTACAACACTAGTGCTTAGGAAATCTATTGGAGGCAGAAGCCATCAAGGGTAGCTTAGGTTTAGGGTTAGGGTTAGGGTGAGGGTTAGGGTATGGCTTAGGGTACGGGTTCGGGGAGGGGTTCGGGTAGGGCGTAGGGTATGGGTTAGGGTTAGGGTTAGGGTTAGTGTTAGGGTTAGGGCTCGGTTTAGGGTACGGGTTAGGATTAGGGTACGCTTTAGGGTTAGGGTATGGGTTAGGGTTAGGGTACGCGATAGGGTGAGGTTAGTTATTAAACCTATCCCACTCTCTAGATACCCCTTAGCACGTAAAGGAATATTATTTGGGGGTCCAGCCATGGAGAAGAGTTTAGACACTAGGAGAAGATAAGGAACACACCCATTATCAAGAAATCACATTAGGATTCTCTTTTTAACCTGTTCCTTAAAACACTAGTGCTTAGGAAATCTATTGGAGGCAGAAGCAGTCAAGGGTAGCTTAGGGTTAGGGTTAGGGTTAGATTGAGGGTTAGGGTACGGCTTAGGGTACGGGTTCGGTGAGGGTTTCGGGTAGGGCGTAGGGTATGGGTTAGGGTTAGGGTTAGCGTTAGTGTTAGGGTTAGGGCTCGGTTTAGTGTACGGGTTAGGATTAGGGTACGTGTTAGGGTTAGGGTAGGGGTTAGGGTTAGGGTACGCGTTAGGGTGAGGGTAGTTATTAAACCTATCCCACTCTCTAGATACCTCTTAGCACGTAAAGGAATATTATTTTGGGGTCCAGCAATGGAGAAGAATTTAGACACTAGGAGAAGATAAGGAACACACCCATTATCAGGAAATCACATTAGGATTCTCTTTTTAACCTGTTCCTTAAAACACTAGTGCTTAGGAAATCTATTGGAGGCAGAAGCAATCAAGGGTAGCTTAGGGTTAGGGTTAGGGTTAGGGTGAGGGTTAGGGTACGGCTTAGGGTACGGGTTCGGGGAGGTGTTCGTGTAGGGCGTAGGGTATGGGTTAGGGTTAGGGTTAGGCTTAGTGTTAGGGTTAGGGCTCGGTTTAGGGTACGGGTTAGGATTAGGGTATGCGTTAGGGTTAGGGTAGGCTTTAGGGTTAGGGTACGCTTTAGGGTGAGGGTAGTTATTAAACCTATCCCACTCTCTAGATACCCCTTAGCACGTAAAGGAATATTATTTGGGGGTCCAGCCATGGAGAAGAGTTTAGACACTAGGAGAAGATAAGGAACACACCCATTATCAAGAAATCATAATATGATTGTCTTTTTAAACTGTTCCTGAAAACACTAGTGCTTAGGAAATCTATTGGAGGCAGAAGCAGTCAAGGGTAGCTTAGGGTTAGGGTTAGGGTTAGGGTGAGGGTTAGGGTACGGCTTAGGGTACGGGTTCGGGGAGGGGTTCGGGTAGGGCGTAGGGTATGGGTTACGGTTAGGGTTAGGGTTAGTGTTAGGGTTAGGGCTCGGTTTAGGGTACGGGTTAGGATTAGGGTACGCGTTAGGGTTAGGGTAGGGGTTAGGGTTAGGGTACGTGTTAGGGTAAGGTTAGTTATTAAACCTCTCCCTCTCTCTAGATACCCCTTAGCACGTAAAGGAATATTATTTGGGGGTCCAGCCATGGAAAAGTGTTTAGACACTAGGAGAAGATAAGGAACACACCCATTATCACGAAATCACATTAGGATTCTCTTTTTAACCTGTTCCTTAAAACACTAGTGTTTAGGAAATGTTTTGGAGGCAGAAGCAGTCAAGGGTAGCTTAGGGTTAGGGATAGGGTTACGGTGAGGGTTAGGGAATGGCTTAGGGTACGGGTTCGGGGAGGGTTTCGGGTAGGGCGTAGGGTATGGGTTAGGGTTAGGGTTAGCGTTAGTGTTAGGGTTAGGGCTCGGTTTAGTGTACGGGTTAGGATTAGGGTACGTGTTAGGGTTATGGTAGGGGTTAGGGTTAGGGTACACGTTAGGGTGAGGGTAGTTATTAAACCTATCCCACTCTCTAGATACCTCTTAGCACGTAAAGGAATATTATTTTGGGGTCCAGCAATGGAGAAGAATTTAGACACTAGGAGAAGATAAGGAACACACCCATTATCAGGAAATCACATTAGGATTCTCTTTTTAACCTGTTCCTTAAAACACTAGTGCTTAGGAAATCTATTGGCGGCAGAAGCAATCAAGGGTAGCTTAGGGTTAGGGTTAGGGTTAGGGTGAGGGTTAGGGTACGGCTTAGGGTACGGTTTCGGGGAGGGGTTCGGGTAGGGCGTAGTGTATGGTTTAGTATTAGGGTTACGGTTAGTGTTAGGGTTAGGGCTCGGTATAGGGTACGGGTTAGGATTAGGGTACGCGTTAGTGTTAGGGTAGGGGTTAGGGTTAGGGTACGTGATAGGGTGAGATTAGTTATTAAACCTATCCCACTCTCTAGATACCCCTTAGCACGTAAAAGAATATTATTTGGGGGTCCAGCCATGGAGAAGAGTTTAGACACTAGGAGAAGATAAGGAACACACCCATTATCAAGAAATCACATTAGGATTCTCTTTTTAACCTGTTCCTTAAAACACTAGTGCTTAGGAAATCTATTGCAGGCAGAAGCAGTCAAGGGTAGCTTAGGGTTAGGGTTAGGGTTAGGGTGAGGGTTAGGGTACGGCTTAGGGTACGGTTTCGGGTAGGGCGTAGGGAATGGGTTAGGGTTAGTGTTAGGTCTAGTGTTAGGGTTAGGGCTCGGTTTAGGGCACGGGTTAGGATTAGGGTACGCGTTAGGGTTAGGGTAGGGGTTAGGGTTAGGGTACGCGTTAGGGTGAGGGTAGTTATTAAACCTATCCCACTCTCTAGATACCCCTTAGCACGTAAAGGAATATTATTTGGGGGTCCAGCCATGGAGAAGAGTTTAGACACGAGGAGAAGATAAGGAACACACCCATTATCAAGAAATCACATTAGGATTCTCTTTTTAACCTGTTCCTTAATACACTAGTGCTTAGAAAATCTATTGGAGGCAGAAGCAGTCAAGGGTAGCTTAGGGTTAGGGTTAGTATTAGGGTGAGGGTTAGGGTACGGCTTAGGGTACGGGTTCGGGGAGGGATTCGGGTAGGGCGTAGGGTATGGGTTAGGGTTAGGGTTAGGGCTAGTGTTAGGGTTAGGGCTCGGTTTAGGGTACGGGTTAGGATTAGGGTATGCGTTAGGGTTAGGGTAGGCTTTAGGGTTAGGGTACGCTTTAGGGTGAGGGTAGTTATTAAACCTATCCCACTCTCTAGATACCCCTTAGCACGTAAAGGAATATTATTTGGGGGTCCAGCCATGGAGAAGAGTTTAGACACTAGGAGAAGATAAGGAACACACCGATTATCAAGAAATCATAATATGATTCTCTTTTTAAACTGTTCCTTAAAACACTAGTGCTTAGGAAATCTATTGGAGGCAGAAGCAGTCAAGGGTAGCTTAGGGTTAGGGTTAGGGTTAGATTGAGGGTTAGGGTACGGCTTAGGGTACGGGTTCGGGGAGGGTTTCGGGTAGGGCGTAGGGTATGGGTTAGGGTTAGGGTTAGCGTTAGTGTTAGGGTTAGGGCTCGGTTTAGTGTACGGGTTAGGATTAGGGTACGTGTTAGGGTTAGGGTAGGGGTTAGGGTTAGGGTACGCGTTAGAGTGAGGGTAGTTATTAAACCTATCCCACTCTCTAGATACCTCTTAGCACGTAAAGGAATATTATTTTGGGGTCCAGCCATGGAGAAGAATTTAGACACTAGGAGAAGATAAGGAACACACCCATTATCAGGAAATCACATTAGGATTCTCTTTTTAACCTGTTCCTTAAAACACTAGTGCTTAGGAAATCTATTGGAGGCAGAAGCAATCAAGGGTAGCTTAGGGTTAGGGTTAGGGTTAGGGTGAGGTTTAGGGTACGGCTTAGGGTATGGTTTCGGGGAGGGTTTCGGGTAGGGCGTAGGGTATGGTTTAGTATTAGGGTTACGGTTAGTGTTAGGGTTAGGGCTCGGTTTAGGGTACGGGTTAGGATTAGGGTACGCGTTAGGGTTAGGGTAGGGGTTAGGGTTAGGGTACGCGTTAGGGTGAGGGTAGTTATTAAACCTATCCCTCTCTCTAGATACCCCTTAGCACGTAAAGGAATATTATTTGGGGGTCCAGCCATGGAGAAGAATTTAGACACGAGGAGAAGATAAGGAACACACCCATTATCAAGAAATCACATTACGATTCTCTTTTTAACCTGTTCCTTAAAACACTAGTGCTTAGGAAATCTATTGGAGGCAGAAGCCGTCAAGGGTAGCTTAGGGCTAGGGTTAGGGTTAGGGTGAGGGTTAGGGTACGGCTTAGGGTACGGGTTCGGGGAGGTGTTCGTGTAGGGCGTAGGGTATGGGTTAGGGTTAGGGTTAGCCTTAGTGTTAGGGTTAGGGCTCGGTTTAGGGTACGGGTTAGGATTAGGGTATGCGTTAGGGTTAGGGTAGGCTTTAGGGTTAGGGTACGCTTTAGGGTGAGGGTAGTTATTAAACCTATCCCACTCTCTAGATACCCCTTAGCACGTAAAGGAATATTATTTGGGGGTCCAGCCATGGAGAAGAGTTTAGACACTAGGAGAAGATAAGGAACACACCCATTATCAAGAAATCATAATATGATTGTCTTTTTAAACTGTTCCTGAAAACACTAGTGCTTAGGAAATCCATTGGAGGCAGAAGCAGTCAAGGGTAGCTTAGGGTTAGGGTTAGGGTTAGGGTGAGGGTTAGGGTATGGCTTAGGGTACGGGTTCGGGGAGGGGTTCGGGTAGGGCGTAGGGTATGGGTTAGGGTTAGGGTTAGCGTTAGTGTTAGGTTTAGGGCTCGGTTTAGTGTACGGGTTAGGATTAGGGTACGTGTTAGGGTTATGGTAGGGGTTAGGGTTAGGGTACACGTTAGGGTGAGGGTAGTTATTAAACCTATCCCACTCTCTAGATACCTCTTAGCACGTAAAGGAATATTATTTTGGGGTCCAGCAATGGAGAAGAATTTAGACACTAGGAGAAGATAAGGAACACACCCATTATCAGGAAATCACATTAGGATTCTCTTTTTAACCTGTTCCTTAAAACACTAGTGCTTAGGAAATCTATTGGCGGCAGAAGCAATCAAGGGTAGCTTAGGGTTAGGGTTAGGGTTAGGGTGAGGGTTAGGGTACGGCTTAGGGTACGGTTTCGGGGAGGGGTTCGGGTAGGGCGTAGTGTATGGTTTAGTATTAGGGTTACGGTTAGTGTTAGGGTTAGGGCTCGGTATAGGGTACGGGTTAGGATTAGGGTACGCGTTAGTGTTAGGGTAGGGGTTAGGGTTAGGGTACGTGATAGGGTGAGATTAGTTATTAAACCTATCCCACTCTCTAGATACCCCTTAGCACGTAAAAGAATATTATTTGGGGGTCCAGCCATGGAGAAGAGTTTAGACACTAGGAGAAGATAAGGAACACACCCATTATCAAGAAATCACATTAGGATTCTCTTTTTAACCTGTTCCTTAAAACACTAGTGCTTAGGAAATCTATTGCAGGCAGAAGCAGTCAAGGGTAGCTTAGGGTTAGGGTTAGGGTTAGGGTGAGGGTTAGGGTACGGCTTAGGGTACGGTTTCGGGTAGGGCGTAGGGAATGGGTTAGGGTTAGTGTTAGGTCTAGTGTTAGGGTTAGGGCTCGGTTTAGGGCACGGGTTAGGATTAGGGTACGCGTTAGGGTTAGGGTAGGGGTTAGGGTTAGGGTACGCGTTAGGGTGAGGGTAGTTATTAAACCTATCCCACTCTCTAGATACCCCTTAGCACGTAAAGGAATATTATTTGGGGGTCCAGCCATGGAGAAGAGTTTAGACACGAGGAGAAGATAAGGAACACACCCATTATCAAGAAATCACATTAGGATTCTCTTTTTAACCTGTTCCTTAAAACACTAGTGCTTAGAAAATCTATTGGAGGCAGAAGCAGTCAAGGGTAGCTTAGGGTTAGGGTTAGTATTAGGGTGAGGGTTAGGGTACGGCTTAGGGTACGGGTTCGGGGAGGGATTCGGGTAGGGCGTAGGGTATGGGTTAGGGTTAGGGTTAGGGCTAGTGTTAGGGTTAGGGCTCGGTTTAGGGTACGGGTTAGGATTAGGGTATGCGTTAGGGTTAGGTTAGGGGTTAGGGTTAGGGTACGCGTTAGGGTGAGGGTAGTTATTAAACCTATCCCACTCTCTAGATACCCCTTAGCACGTAAAGGAATATTATTTGGGGGTCCAGCCATGGAGAAGAGTTTAGACACGAGCAGAAGATGAGGAACACACCCATTATCAAGAAATCACATTACGATTCTCTTTTGAACCTGTTCCTTAAAACACTAGTGCTTAGGAAATCTATTGGAGGCAGAAGCCGTCAAGGGTAGCTTAGGGCTAGGGTTAGGGTTAGGGTGAGGGTTAGGGTACGGCTTAGGGTACGGGTTCGGGAGGTGTTCGTGTAGGGCGTAGGGTATGGGTTAGGGTTAGGGTTAGGCTTAGTGTTAGGGTTAGGGCTCGGTTTAGGGTACGGGTTAGGATTAGGGTATGCGTTAGGGTTAGGGTAGGCTTTAGGGTTAGGGTACGCTTTAGGGTGAGGGTAGTTATTAAACCTATCCCACTCTCTAGATACCCCTTAGCACGTAAAGGAATATTATTTGGGGGTCCAGCCATGGAGAAGAGTTTAGACACTAGGAGAAGATAAGGAACACACCCATTATCAAGAAATCATAATATGATTCTCTTTTTAAACTGTTCCTTAAAACACTAGTGCTTAGGAAATCTATTGGAGGCAGAAGCAGTCAAGGGTAGCTTAGGGTTAGGGTTAGGGTTAGATTGAGGGTTAGGGTACGGCTTAGGGTACGGGTTCGGGGAGGGTTTCGGGTAGGGCGTAGGGTATGGGTTAGGGTTAGGGTTAGCGTTAGTGTTAG